>NW_023505410.1:0-160000 GCF_004664715.2 Peromyscus leucopus | reverse complement strand
GAAACTTTATGAAAATTAATTACATTAATATTTTGTTGTTCTTTTTGTTTTTTGAGACAGGGTTTCTTTGTGTAGCTTTGGATCCTCTCCTGGAACTCGATTTATAGACCAGGCTGGCCTCACAGAGATCCTCCTGCCTCTGCTTCATGAGTGGGATTAAAGCCATGAAGCACCACAATACAGCTTTAAATTTTTAATAAAGCGATTTCAGAAGAGTCCCGTGTTTTTCAGAATTATGTTTATACATAGTTTTGCACTAGCTCTATACTCCTTAACTGTCTTCAACTCCCTTCATACTATGAAACATTAATCATTAATGGCTCACAGTACTATCATTTTTATAGGCGCCCCATACATTCTAATGTTAAATGAATCCCTAAAGTGATTTTTTTCAGAAAGCCATTGGATAGCTATTTCAAAATGACTAACTTGGGGAACTGAAATGTTTTTTCCTGCATTTTCTCATTTTTAAAAAATAAAAACACACTTTTAAACCTGAAATGTCAAGTCCACGAAGTTCTGAATTTTAGAGGGATGGTTTTTGAAGATGGCATGGTTCAACAAATTTAACACCATAATGCTGAAAGGCAACCCTTTAGACTCCGGTGATGGGTTAGATTCCAAACCTTTCCCCAAAGGCTCATCAGCTACAGTGCTCTTGGGAAATAACATAGATAGCTTTTAGGATAGCAAGTGCTCAAGGAAGGATACTAGGCCACTGAAGATTGTGCATTTGAAGGAGGTATTGAGATAGTAGCTTCTTTTTAATCTTGCTGTGTTCTGGTTACCAGAATGTGAACAGTTGGCAGTGTAGTGAAAACCCACCATGATGTTTTGCCTAAGTGCAGGCCCAAAGCAACGGTGTCAAGTGACTAACAACAGAAACCACTCAAGCAGAGATCCAAAATAAACCTTTCTTTCCATTAAAGTTGATTGATTTGAGGTACTTATGACAGTGGTGCCAGCTGACTAACGCAACGACATTTCAATAATGGTCATCAAACTCCAGGAACCAGGCTTGATTATTATTATAGTGTATTATACATGGAGACCTTTAGAGACGTCTGATAATTTTCTTGTTTTTTTTTAATAATAAAATAAAATAAGATAAAATCCTAATACATCAGAATTAAACAAGAGAAAATTAAAAAGACCAACCAAAAACCAAAAGAACAAAAACAAAAGGAAAAGAGCCTGGGATCTGTGGGTGGTATGTAGAGTGAGTAGAAAATTTCTAAATAAAGAAAAATGAAAAAAAAATAAAAGGGAAAAAGCAAGAGAATTAGAGATCTACTTGTTCAAATATTCAAGAATTCCATAAAAACACTAAACTGGAAGCTATCATATACACACCGGGGGTCTGATGTAGATCAGTGCAGGCCCTGTGCTTGCTGATTCAGTTTCTCTGAGTTCATATGATCTCTTCTCCTGTTGATTTAGAGGACCTTCATTTCATGGGTTTCCTCCATTCCCTTTGGCTCTTAACACTCTTCTTCTTCTTCTTCTTCTTCTTCTTCTTCTTCTTCTTCTTCTTCTTCTTCTTCTTCTTCTTCTCCTCCTCCTCCTCCTCCTCCTCCTCCTCCTCCTCCTCCTCCTCCTCCTCCTCCTCCTTCTTCTTCTTCTTCAGGGTTCTCTGAGCCTGGAAGGGAGGGATTTGATAGTGAAATCATGTTTAGGGATGAATCTTCCAAGGTCTTTCACTCTCTACATCTCTCTACACAATGTCCATCTGAGGGTCTCTGTATTTGTTCCCATCCTTAGCAGGAGGAAGCTTCCCGATGATGGCTGAGCAATGCACTGATCTGTGAGTATAGCAGAAATGTCATCAGGAATAGTTTTATTGCTTGTTTTTGTTCTGTTTTTTAGAACAGGAATATTTGGTTTTACCCTAGTACCTTGGGCTATCTAATCTCAGGTTCTTGGTTACCTGAGCGTTGTCAGGTGTGGGTTCCATCTCAAGGAGTGGGCATTAAGTCAAACCAGAAATTGACTGGTTACTCTCACAAACTTTGTGCCACCATATATTAGCATATATTACAGACAGGGCGTCGTTGTAGATGAAAGTGTTCATGGCTGACTGGTGTTTATGTTTCTCCTTTGGTAGTATGCAGAGTATTTTCCTATATCAAAAATGCTAGAGCATAGGTGTGAAGGCTCTATACAGATAGGCACCAGCCCCACTTTTCCGTGTTCATTGAGTTGTGTTGTGCTCAAGTGCTGTCTTCAGCAAAGGGAACTGTCCATTTGTGGAGAGGAACCTACAGTCTTGGTACCAGCCGATGTTGTTTGAGGGTTTCCATAGGACCCATTTGGCCAGTAACTCAGTTAGATGTAACCCAGTCCTGGGACTAGAAACTTCACTTGGTGACAAGAGATGGCCAGTTGGGGCTGCGCCTCTCCTATATTTTTTGACAGTTTCATTCACAACTCACTCATACATGTGTATACTTCAGGAAGCTTCTTGAGGTCTTAGTTTTAGCTGTCTCTCCCTCTGTGTTTCCCTCTTCATTCCCTCTCTCCTCACCATCTCTACTTGATCTTCTGGTTTCAGCTCCCCGGCCCATCTATCCGTAACTATCTATTCTATTTCTCTTTCCTAGTAAAATCTGTCTGTCCCCCTTAGCACTGTACACTTAACCACTGTGAATCTACAGCTGATTGGTTATCATTGACTTAAGAGTTAATATCCACATACAAGCAAATATATACCAAGTTTATCTTTCTGTGTCTGTGCTACCTCACTCAGGATGTATTTTGTTTTGTTTTGTTTTGTTTTACTAGTTCCGTACATTTCTGTTTTTGTTAGAAGAAAAACCTTTTCATCAGATTTACGTAACACTCAGTAAGTCGTAAGTCAGTTAATAGTAACCAATAACAAATAAAGCCATAGGAAACTAAAAGAACACTTTTTTTTTTAAAATTGAAAATAGAGTTTAAACACAAGATATTCTGACTATGGTTTCCCTTTCCCAAGCTCCTCCCAGATCTTCCTAACTTCCTCATCCACCCAAATCACACCCTTTTTTTCTCTCACTGACACAGTCTAAAATAATAATAATAATAATAATAATAATAATAATAATAATAATAATAAATGTTTATTATTAATAACAATATAAATTTGAATACTGATTATATCAACTTTATTATATTAATATAACTAATAAAATATAATTAGATAAGGTAAAAAACACAACAGAATAGGTCAAACAAATAGGAAAAAGAGTCAAAGAGAAAGTTCAAGAAACTTATAGATATATAGACATATTTTGCATAAACAAAAATCCCATGAAAACACAAAACCAGAAAGCATATTGTAAATGAAAAGGACTTATGAGGTGGGAAAATGCTGACAAAGCATAATGAGACAAAAAAAACTACCCAATGCTACTGAGTTAATTTAGTGTTGGCTATCTCCTGCTTGGCATGCAGCCTACCCTTAAGAGTGGTGTGTATACCCAGTGAGACTGCCTTGGAGAACACTAATTTTTCATTTGTGAGCACTTGTCTATTGAAGGTAGCTCCTGGGTTAGAAATGTGGGCTTGTGTCCATTTCCCCCTCTAAGCACCTGGGCTCCATCTGAGGAAGACCTGTGCATTCCCTGTGCATACAGCCATAGTCTCTGCGAGCTCGTATGTTTGTAGGTCCCGCTATGTTTAGAATCCCATGTTTCCTTCATGTCTTACATTCTTTCTGCCTTCTCTTCTGCAGTGTGCCCTGAATTCTGAGAGGAGTAAATTGATGGAGAAACATCTTTTAGGACTGAGTGTTCCAAGATCTTACTCTCCTCCTGTTGTCTAGCTGCGAGTCTCTGTATTCATTCTAATCTACTGCAGGAGGAAGCTTCTCTGACGATGGTTGAGCAAGACACTGATCTATCAGTATACCAAAATGTTTCTAGGATTCATTTTTATGGTGGCAACTGGCATGACATAGATGGAGCATATACTGCTAGAGTGGTATTTGCTCTGCCCAAAGGAGGCGGTGCTTCCTACCATGGTATGTGACCTCTGAAAAGGAGCTGGAGAAAGGTCACATGCCCCTTCTCCCTGCTCCTGCCTTCGAGGTGGATTCACCCCCAGTCAGATCAGAGGATGACTTCTACTGTCTACTGCATTCTGTAATCTTGAGTGCATTACCTCATTTATGTCTTAATAAATTCTGTTACCCATTGGATAGATCCACGTGGATTGATCTTAACACACGGCAGTGCAAGAGAAGAGTGGAAAGTGATAAGTGGTGGTTGAGGATTAGTTATTTCTTCAAGGTTCCTGGCTAAGAAGGAATGCAGAATGATATGCTGAGACATAAATGAGCCCCAAGAGTTCCTAGCTGAGACATTTGGCTTTTCTTCCACGTAGTCAGTGGTACCTAATAGCATATCCTCTTACACCTGACAGGGAGACAGAAACGTTGCTATAAATGCTATGACTTTGATGCAGTACACAAAATCTCAGGTTCCTTCTCTAACCAAAAAAGAGCTTCATTCTTCAAACTGATAATCTCTTACAGATTTTATATTACATGTCTCTTGTGATATTTGTGTCACAGACCGGAAGACAAAAGATGAATCAACCACTTTAAAACTCACAAAGGCTTGACTCTTTATATTTTAATTCATTTTATAAAGGACCAAAGTATTAGCTCAACCTGCAAAGTAAACATATAATGACGTAAGACTACCCCCCACAGCTGAAGAGCTACCTCATGACTCTGATAAAATAGATCAAATCATTACTTAGCAAGCCTTGTTGGACATCACTATTCCTCCTTTGTGAAGAGATCATTATAGCTTTCACCAGCTCTCTGTCTATCTACCCTCACCTCTGATAAACCTCATTCTGTTCTCTTTTTCTGTGAGTTCCTTCTACATGATTATACCCATCATTGTATTTTTATACTTCATAAGTATGATTACAATTTTATGATATCCTAAGTATTTTAAAATTCAGAGAACAACATTTAATTTCAAGATTTTCAGAAATGCATTTCCTCCTTGAGAATGCAATTCTTTTCCTTCTATAGAGGCCATAGAAATGGCATTATTGAACATTTCCTTTGGGCTTATCATTCTTTCCTAAATTGTGAATTTCCCTGCAATTGCTTTTGATTAATAACATAATGGGACTCAGTTGAGGAATTCCCTTTTGGATTGATTCTCTGCATTTGGGCAGTGTCCTACTTATTTTCTGTTGCTTTACTTATATACTGACCAAAAGCAACTTTAGGAGAATATAGTTTACTGCAACTTACAAGCTATAATTTATCATTGAGGCAAGTATGGACACAGTAAAATAGGAACCCAGAGGCAGGAACTGAAGCAAAATCATGGAAGAAAGCTTTTCACTGGCTTTCTTATATAGCTACTGTTCTTATATAGCCCAGGTCCACTTGCCCAGAGATGGTATCCTCCATGGTGGGATGTGCCCACCTACATTCATTAGCAATTAAGAAAATATCCATAGGCCAATCTGATGGAGGTACTTTTGAGGGTCACTCTTCTCAGGTGACTCTAGTTTGTGCCAATTTGACAAAAAAAAAAAAAAATAACCAACATAGACAGTGTGAAAACAAAACAAACAAACAAACAAAAAAACTTAAAGTGGGACCCAATTGAATTAGAATTTGGCTCTCTACAGGGTGATTTCATCAGAGTCATTTCTATTAATTCTGAGTTCATGTTGTAACAGGGCCCTGGGACTCACAATAGCTGGCGCCACCAATTCTGACCTTTAAATGCCGCACATAAACTCCAAACCTGCCAAAATGGAAACAAAGACCTAATCCATCAAAGACCTAGTCCATGATTCCAGGAAAGACCTTAAATGGGCTAACCTTGCTTTTTGGCTTCTTTAATTCTGCTTCTTGCCAACAGAGTATGACAACCAGGATGTGATTTTGATACATAAAGACAAAGGACTCCAAGGCTTGGGGCTGCTTGATTTGGGCAAGTTCCCCATGCAGCCACTGACTAGCAATAAAGACTTGTGTTTTTGACTTGAAGAGTGTCCGTGTGGTGGTCTCTGTTGGGCTCACCTCACAATATCTAGAGGTTCCAGCAATAACTCCAGAGACTGAGATGCTGAGGCACCAGGGTTCTCAGATTACTTTGTGATAGTACAACAGAAAACAGACAGTTCCTAGAGTGTGTGCACCATGAGACATTCCAGACCATCATGAACTTCTCCCACTTCTAGCTCAGCTGCCCTAGAGGCTCCTAATACCTCCATCTTAAGTGAAATTACAGAAAGTTGCATGAATCTGTTGAAGCCAGAGTTTCCAAAGTCTGGCAAAGGTCCTACATGTTGATTGGAAACTATAGTGTGCCTATCAGCCACGAAGCTCAAAACAGATAAAAAAAACCTATATAGGACTTTAAAGAAAACTTTAATTAAATATATCCTTGAGGCTGCTGAAAATTGGGCCACTCCCTACCATTTTCCACCCTGAGGACTGGGTGCACCCTAAGTCAGGAAGGCTTCACACTATTTGAAATTTTGTTTGGGATGCTTCACCTGCTCCTCCCTTAACTAAGAGTTGTCCCTAAGGTGGAAATTACTAACCATTCCCTCCTCAAGTCCTTAGAGATCCAGCAATAGCTCAGAGAACTATTCATCAAATGGTTCAAGAGCTTGCATCTTATCTGTGTCTGAGCCTGCCTACAAATTCCAGCCTGGCTGGAGAGATGGCTCAGCCGTTAAAGGCTAGGCTCACAACCAAAAATTCCAGCCTGATGACCTTGTTTGGGTAAAGAGGATCCTGACCTTGAACTGAAGCCAATGTGGAAAGGCCCATATCCTGTGGTCTTCACTACTGCTATGACAGTGACGGTTGTCAGTGTCACCCTGTGGGTTCACCACACTCAGCTGAAGGAGGCTACAAAGGACAGGGATAGATGGGTCAAGGCCAGGTCCTATGACTCACTAAAGATAAAATTGATACAGTCTCCATGACTATAATTGCCCTATTTTGTCCTCTTTGTTTCACATTGGGAAAGGCCCATGACCTCCATATTATGCTGGGATTAGAATTAATCAATCAATAACCTCCATTTCTAATTCTGACAACTGAAAATGGGACCAATCTAAGCTCACCCTGGGGACCTGCAAGGAAAGGGTTCCTGCTTCATGTCATTAAGATACCTCAATAGTTCCCCTGTGCAAATTTATGTAGCCATATACAGCAGATTAACTCCAGGAATAGTGGTTGAGAATATTTCCAGAGACTATCCACCTTGTTTGTACTAACAGCTTAACCAAGTATACCTCTTCTGAATTGTGTTCACTGGAGGAGAGCTCATTCCTTTGCATCCTCTGTATGTCCATTCATAGGTGTTTATCCATAATAGAGAAGACAGTAGGCCCCACCTAAATCTAGATTCTGGATTTCCCTGTGCATGAAGAACCATGCCCATTCTGATTCCACAATGATGGGGCAGGTATCACTGACTCCACTGTAGTTGAGGTCTCCACAATGATGGGGGCAGGTATCACTGACTCCACTGTAGTTGAGGGTCTCAGCCCTAATTGTAGGGGATTAAAAACTTTAGGGAATTCAAGGAGACATAGACCTGAGATTTCTGTAAAAACTCTATTACCTGTCTGGAGAGTCAGATAGACTCCTGGAAGAAGTTGGTCTTCATAATGTAAAGGACTTGATCTCCTCTTAATGAAACAAGGAGATCTCTGTATGGCATTGGGAGAAACTTGTTTCTTCTAGGCCAAACAGTCAGGGGTAATTAGAGAAAGTATAGCCATAGTTAGAAATAATCTTCAGGAAAGAGAAAAGTGATACCAATAATATGACAACTGGTACTAATCCTTGTTCCCCTGGTCCTGCTGGTTAACAACTCTATTTATGGCCACTGGAGGACCATTAATCTTTTACTCCTAGCCCTTACTATAGAACCCTGCTTATTCAACTGTCTACTTAAGTATGTAAAATGGAGAGTAAATTCTATTAAATTGTTACTGCTAAGAGGACAATATAATCCCCCAGCCCAAGATGAGTCCATGATATGACTCATGCCATGGAACCAATGGAGGATGTGACAGGCCCTCAGACATTAGCACAACTGACATCCACCACGTTATAGGCAGCATTCTGACCTTAAAACCAGCATACAGACCCCTAACAGTTGCCAAAACAAGAGCAAAGACCTGATCTATCAAGGACCAGTCTATAGTTCTAGGAAAGCCCCTAAAATGTACTAACTTGTTTTTCAGCTTCTGTAGTTCTGCTTCTGGTAACTGATATGTGACAAACAGGCTGTGTTTTTTGCACATAAAGACAAAGTTCTGCAAAACTTGGAGTTGCATGATTGGGCAAGTTCTTATGCAGCTGCTGCTGGCAATAAAGACTTTCTTTTTGGCTGTAAAAGTTTCTGTGTGGTGGTATCTAGTGGGATTGCCTCAAAACAACAGGACTAATTATGGCAATAAAATTAAGCTTTCTAGAGTGAAAAATAAGGAAGACAAGAATTTTGCTATTGATTTGAATTAGGTATATTTATAAAGCTTGTTGAGGACAGTCTTTTCAGTGGATAAAATGAGGGCAATAATTCTAACTGGACAAGTTTAAGTTCTTTATTTTCTTCGTGAGTATAGTGATGAGTGCCTTCAGGTTGCCTCTCTTCAACTTCTGTATTTGTAAAAATGGGCATACTAAAAGTATCTATTTCATATGCTATAAGCAAGAGGCAACCAAAAATTTCCCAATTTTAGATAACACATTATAACTACATTGAATCTTAGAGAATCACTCAGTTAATGCATTTTCATCCACATGTTGGTACAAGAAGAAAATGCAAAAGTGTAGAAAGATTTACTTATGATTCACATTACAGCTTATACATGTGGGAGCTAAGCTTCAATCAATTCTCACGTACTTTCTGCAGATCCCAGTGCCCTGTGTGAGATGAATGTGCCCCTGGCCTCTCCTGTCTTATTTTATAGTCTTGATTTATGTTTTTATGCTTTATTGTGAGTTATATGTTTACAGAGAGTCAGAAAATTACAGCATTGAAGAAAAGAACAGAAGGGAGGTGGTTAGGTGTATAAAGCCAAATGTTTATGTCAATTTAGTCCAACACTTCTCGCATACTCTATCATCAAGCCTGAGAAAAACCACTCTCAGCTAACAGCTGAAATCCAAGGGACTTCCAATTTATTTCAGTTTTCAAATAGATTTTTATTGGACTTTATGTAAATGCAGACAATATTGTTACATAAACAAATAGGCAGAGCAGATTTAAAAGAAAACAACCACGGTTCTTGGAAGCATGGAAATAAAATTAAGTAAATTCTCCTTAAAAATTCTTTTGCAGTTTCAAATTCAGATTTCATAGAGAGCTTTATTTGCCAACATTCTTCACGCTGTTGCTTTCCAAAGCGATAGCTTGTTCTATTCATTATAGACAGAGAAACACCATTAAGCTTTAGAAAGCTAAATGCAGTTGCAAAGCCGCTGATCCCAGCCCTAGAGGATGTACTTTACACTTCTTGAAGGACTGACCCAGAAATCCCAACTGGGACACCATGCTGCTAGAATAGCTTAAAAGATTAAGCCGAAAGAAAGGACTTGTGAACTTCTGTTCTGCCCGTATTTATGGTGTTTTAGGTGAACACATCCAAGAGAATCAACTGCAAAGTAATTAATAAAAATATACCCAGATCTGTTCACTTGGCTGCTAAGAATAGTTCATATTCCATGACTTTTTTGTTTATTTTTCACTTAACTTGTCAAATGCCATGAACACTAACTCACATAAGCTTTGGTAGCCTAACAATTTTGCTAATCAGGAAAAAAATAAATAAAATCCACAGAACCTAAAAACACTTTAACTTTGAGATGTTTCAGAGACTACAAAAATTTATTTATCATGACAGCTAGGGTGTTCGGCCATCCGATCCCCAGGGTAGGTCAGCTCAGGCACTCTCTTGACCATTGCCAGTAGTCTACAGTGGAGGTATCTTTGTGGATTTCTGGGGGCCTCTCTAGCACTCTGCTTATTCCCATTTGGGGGGTGGGAGGAGGAAGGACAGGGGAATCTGTAGCTGATATGTAAAATTAAATTAATTATAAAATAAAAATATTTATAAAAATTATTTCAAATGCACGCAGCAAATATTTTGTCTTTGAAAAAAGAATCATTTCAATAAATAATCAATTACTTTGTTAAGTAAAATTGATCAAATCACCATTACTACTCTCTTGGATAGTTTTCTGAAAGGAGTAAGTTGTGATTACTTTTAAAGAATATTTCAACTGACTTTGTTGTATTACAGCACCCCGGCCAGGGAACCAGGTAGGCTAACTACATCTTCAGCTTCCCTCCTAGCTCCTCCAAGTCCAAACCCCGAGGCTCATGCCAGCTCTGTAACAGACCATCTGCTGCAGCCTCCCCTTCCTCTCTGTTCCCATCTCCAGTTCATCACACAGACCTTTCTACCCAACTTCCATCCTGAAATTCATTGCTTTATCCCAGCCCAGGCACTCTCTAGGAGCCCACTGGCTAGTCAGCCAGAGAAGCAGATAGGCTAACTGTAGGTCTTCACCTCTCCCTCAGCTCCTGTGAGGAAATATGAACAGTTTTGCTGCTCTGTGCCAGGAGACTGGACAAAGACTAGATGTAGTTTTCATCAGATCACATATGCTCATTTTATGTTTATCTAATGTCATAATTGATCTAGAGATTTTACTTTATTATTATGCCAAGTATATTTAACTTTATAATTATATTATACAGATAAAGGAGGAGTTTTAGTTGTAGCGACTTTTTTCCAAGGT
This sequence comes from Peromyscus leucopus, assembly GCF_004664715.2. Lineage (NCBI taxonomy): Eukaryota > Metazoa > Chordata > Mammalia > Rodentia > Cricetidae > Peromyscus > Peromyscus leucopus. The sequence goes on along the minus strand of NW_023505410.1, from coordinate 149,211 downwards.
AATAAATTACTCATGGGAAGGTTCATAAGCTCTTTCATACACGGGGATCTCTCCATTTGAGAAGCTTGTAATTATTGCGTTATGCTAAAGGTGGTTGAGAGGTAAGCAAATTGCAGGCCAAAAGAGCTCAGCTGGAAGAACATTAAACTGGAGATTAGCAAACTATAAGATCAAAGAATACCAAGTGTTCAAGAGCTGGATCTCCAAAGCATCCTTTGTGTCATCTCTGGAGCCAGAGGAACCTTAAGTGAGACAAAGCAACTGTGGGTGAACCTTTTGGGATGCTGAGGCTGTGGACATACAGTGGAAGCTTAGTGTTACTGCTGACCTGAGAAGAGCTACCCACACCATGTTCTGAGCTGTTGTATTGCTAACTGAACTGGGATTGCTGAGTCAGTCCCTCAGAGCCTTTCATGTAGGCAATTGTTTTGTCCTCTGGTCTTGTCAGAAATCTCAGTTCAGTGTTTTCCTCATTGTTGTGGCTTATTCTCAGCTACATTTTATTAGATTTTCATTTGCCTGATATAAGGTCCTAAATCCATCTGTGACTTAGAACTTGGTTGATGGTCTTAGTTCTACATTAGAATCAATATGTAAGGCTTCAGATATGCCAATGCCAGAGTCCACCTACCCTCTAGGTTCTTCATTCTGATCCCTGAAAATGAGTGTGTAGTATTTGCATGTATGTGTTTTAAGAACTCCTGGTTATATTAACATATGTCATTTCACTGGACTGACAAAGTCAAACTTCACACACAATAGTGAAGATAAAAGTTTTTATAGAAATTTGAGTTAATTTGCTTATTATTGCAAGGCACTAGACTAATTTTAATGCAGCTACTCAGGCCAACATTGCTCAGTGAATGACTAGCAACGGTACTTGTCTGAAACTTCTGGTTCTCTCCTTCCCTTCTTTTTGCCCACAGCTCTTCTCTAACAGTTCTCATTGAAGAGAAGTTCTGACTGATGTATGAGGCCCTTTCACACTCTAAGAAGGTTCCCCAACACCCCTACCATTTTGGCCTAGAGGAGAAAGGGTCTCTTGTTCTTGTCATCTGCATGACTAGGTGCTCACAGGCATTCTACATGAAAGGGGTCAAAGCTGTGATAATAAGAATAACAAAAGACAAAAGTAAATGATGTAAAAGCTAGAAATATTAGAAGAGCTGTGTGATAAGGAGGTCCAATGGTAATAAAGAAAATGCTAACACAAATTTTGCAACAGTAGATCCATGAGACTTGGTGGGGCCGTGGTTTCCATGGGGTAGATAAAAACATTTAAAATCATTTGTTTCTCCCCCTACTCCAAGTTTTACTCTCTGGAGGATGGAAAACTACCTTTCCTTTCTATCATTGATATAGTCCTTTTCTGTTAGAATGGTTATTATGTAGGAATATGAAACCTGTTTTAACAGATTTTGTCTTGTACATGGCTTTTGAGCAAATTAGTACCAATTATCAAGAGCCTTTAAACAACCATCTTGCATCAAAAGCTTAACATGCATGTGGACTATAAAAAAAGCATACTTTATTTCCAATTTCTTTTTAGTCATAGAACTATAGCTGAAAGTAATCCATCAACCAGGGTGTGGTTGGGAGGACTTAGATGATACATGCCAGAAACGAAAATCCCAAAAGAAAAAAAGCTGAAACAAATGATTACTTTCAAAACACATTTCTTGGGAATTTCAACCCTCTCCAACGACTCACTGTATTTCACAGCAGCCAGTCCCCCAAATGACTCAAACAAGTTCGGGATAGATCAGATTCTGAATTGGTTCCCAAGAAGACGAAGGAGGGACCAGTGGGATGGCTCCACAAGGAAAAGGGCTTTAGCTTTAGCTTGACTACCTAAGTTTGGTCCCTGCAAGCCATGCCTCACAAAGGCAGAAGGACTTCCTGCAAGTTGTCCTCTGATCTACACACACACACACACACACACACACACACACACACACACAGAGAGAGAGAGAGAGAGACAGACAGACAGACAGAAATAGAGAGAGAAAAAGAAATAAGTACACAAATACACAATGAATTAATAAATTTAATAAAATTTGAAAATGGGAAGATGGTGGCCGCTGCAGCAGGCCTGAAGTTGGGTAGTTGTGGAAAGGAGCAAAGGCCAGAGGATGGAACCAAATGAGGCGGTGGGAGCCAACTTTCCAGGCGCCAAACGTATGGCTTCACTACTGAGCACCTGGCTGCGGAGGGCATGGTATCTGACATGTACCCCTGGCTGATATTTGATTCCTGTACTATACCTGTTGCAGAACTGGGTGAGGGTGACTATTTGGTTAAGTACCCACCATCTCAAGTTACTTGCTATGAGAGGCAAGTTCACCCAATTGTGAACCCATTGGCTAGATTGTAGCCCATCAAGGCCTACAGGAAGCCTAGAAGGCTCTGTAGACCAATGAGTGGACTATCACACCAGATCTGTTGTAACATCATGCCATTACTTGCCATATGCTCTTCACAAAGAGAATAACTCATCTGGCCTCTAGCCTCAAGCTGGATCATGCTTGGGCTGGTATGCTCAGCTACAGCTGACAGCATCTTCAGGTTGCAAAGTGAGCCCATGGCACAAGAAGCATGGGTGCCAGTCATAAGTGTTCACACTAGGATTTCAGGGACCCTTGGGTGTACTGGAGGCAGATTTCAATGCAGGCTTTAAATGCTTCCTCACTTGTAAATATGTCTAGGGCATCTATTGAGCCAACCTCTGGTCCTTTTGTTTTCTTCATGAGGTTCATTTCCAGCTTGGAGCAATACCATGGCTTCCACATGCAGTCACAGTAGCAGCAAAGGGATAAAGCTAGTAGGTAATCAGCAAGGCTACTGGAAACAAATATGGGGTTCAATCTAGATTAATAGCAACCTTGATTTTCTAGAAAAGGAAACAAAGGAGTGTTTGGCCTTTGCACAGTCAGTGCAGAAAACCTTGGTTGGAACATTGATTTGATTGATATTGTCTCAGTTCTGGTTCTCCCTGGTGATGCTTCTGTTCTTGAAGGATGCAATCTGGTTCCAGTGACATGATTACACCTGTTCCAGCACACAGCTTCAACATTATGGAAGAGGTCCTTATTTGGATGGTAATTCCATTATAAGGTGGTCAGTCTGTCCTGAGGGCTCCCTGTTGCTTGTGGTAGTTTTGATCCTTTGTCACAAAGATGCTTATCAACGAATCCTGTTGTTTCTGGAATTTAATGTAACAGTATAAGAGAGTAACTCCAGAGGGGGAAAAATGTTAAAGGGACAAAAGAGAGACAAAGGGAGGCCATGTAGGTGGAGCTAGTTCAGCCAGTGCTTCCCTACTTCTAGGTCTTAGATGTGTAGAGTTGAGCTCATCTAGTTAGGAGGCACATTGGGTTTGAGCTTGGGTATGCTATAGCCTTGCTTGGGTACCACAGATTTAAACTTTCTCAGGAGATATTTTTAAGGATGGCAGCTGCTTTTTCAGAGGACTTTCCCTGTGTTTCTTCTCACCCTCATTCTTTAGTTAATCTCTGTGAAAAAGGTTAACACTTGTAGCTGACATCTCATCTCTCTGTGTATTTATCTTTCTCCCCTTAGATTTTAGGCCTTCTGATTGTCCTACTCAACTCTCAGGTAGATTCCAAAATTGTTGATAACTTGTTGTTCATCTAGACTCACATTATGACACCCACTTAATTTATCAATGTGTGTACTTGAAATCACCCAATAGGTAAAGAAAAAAATAAAAACTAGTTGTAATTTAGTCATAATAGAAAAATAATACTTTCTCCTATCATCATATCTGAAGGTGCAATCAATATTGGAAAATAAACGAATCAGGAATCAAGTCATTTTATTCCTAGAGTCAGTCATTTGTGGATGTGAGAACTCAAGGCTTCATCATTTTTTTTGACTAAAATTAGATGGGGGTGACAATTTTTGATTATTGTAGACTGTTTGGGAGGTAGGTTCTTCTCCTGCCACAGGGTTTGATCAAACATTCACTTGTAATTGAGGCACAGTTCATATGACATGGGTAATATGAGAAAGTATCAAGTTTGTTTCTACACATTTCCTGTGCATATTTGAGGCTGTATTAATGATTATGTAACTTTTTAATATAATATTCTCATTTTATGGCAGTTGGTGTGCTCAAATTTTTGCAATCTATCCTTTATTGTATTCCTAATGTATTATGGAATATTTCATTGTGGATATAAGGAACAAGACCTGATGTTTCAACAAAAATGTTTGATGTAACACTAAGAAGAGATATAAGTAATGTTAACCTATTCATAAAATCTTCTTGTCTCAGCATTCTTACCCTGTGAGATAGACTTTTGCATCCCAACCATTAGTATTTTCCCTTCTGTGATCAGCTTCCAGATTTGTGAACCTGTAAATTTCTATTCATTATAAATCACTCAGTCTATGGTATTCTGTTGTAGTGGCATAAAACAGATTAAGACAGGTATCCATTACATTAAGGATAATATGTAGTCTTATATCTCAGCCTCAATTTAGCTCCCATCAGTCAAAGAGACTAGAGTTTCAGAGACCGCATCGACCTGTCTCTCCCATAGGCTCACACAGGGTGTCTCTATTCCACAAAAATCCCCACTTATCTAATGTGTGCTTTCTTATTTATGTTTATGTGCTTCCTCCTTGGGGAACACATCTTGCTCCATCATTCGTACCTTTCTCATGATCTCCACTATCTCTGACCTGCTGTGACATTTTATTCTTCTAGTGCATTCTTTGACTCTTGATTTTATCCTGTCTTACATAGTTCTCCAAAACATTTCATGGATCACGTCTTTGCAAAATTACTTGATTCCCTAAAGGGAGAATGCTGCTGCTAGGCTTCTTTTGTTTTCCCAGGCTCCCTTGCATGGTGTCAGACATAGAGCAAGCATGTGACAATACAATTTGCATTCTTACCACAGGGAGAGAGTCAAGAGAAAGTCTGATGCTTGTATTAAGTGTGGTTATTCTCTGAATGTCTGTGTCCTCCAAAACCCTTTGAAATGTAATGGGCACTGTAACAAAATTAAGAGACTGGACTTCTGTGGGGTGATTTGGTCAGGGAGGCTCTACTCTCATGGATGAGACTAAGAGTGCTACCCTGGATTGCTTCCTCCTTTTCCTCCTCCCTGCACCCCTTCCCCGCTCAGCCCCTCCCACCACATGGTGTGACAAGCAAGATGACATGTTAGATGCCAGACCTTTGGCGTAAGACTTCTCAGTTTCGAGATGCGAGGCTCTGAATTTCTGTTCATTGTAAGTTGCCCAGTCTGCGGTATGTTGTTATTACATAACTAAACAGAACAAGACAGGTACCAATTACCTATGAAGAAGGGAAGAGCTTGCTGAGCGCCAGCCTACAGATTGCGAGTCAGTTGGCTGAAATTCCTCCAGCATTCCCCGCCTCTGACTCTGAGCTTCAGTCACCTGCCCGCCCTTCTCTTCGCTGGAAGGCGAGGTTGTCACTGCACATTAGTGAGACCGTTTCAATGCCTCTCCTCCCGTTCCTCCTCTCTTTGTTGTTGCAGACATTACACCTTCTCATGGAAGAGCTTCCACATGTTCATTTCTGTTTCCCATCTATCATCAGTTACCCTTTGATGCCACAGACACCTGTCCCGGTGTATGGGTAGGGAGCAGAATCAGCTTCACTAAGGGTACTTGCATTGCCAGGTTTCCAGAATGACTTTGTTGGAGACTGCTCTTTGTTGCTAAGTATGACTCATAAGTGACATGATACACTGTTCAAAGTGACAAATGGGGCATCTGGAGCAAAGCCCACCACACAGCTGCTGGTGTCATCTCAGCTTTGGGCATTCATGCAGCCACACCGTACTGACACCTTATTATGCCCAGCTCTTCAACAGTGCCCTCTCTCTGTCTGGTTTACTGAATCATATTTCAATCAGCAGATTGTTAGACACCGTGTCCCTGTGATGACACAAGCTGATGACAGCGTTTGCCACCCTCCTGCTAGGGAACATATGTTGAATAATACAAGATGCGTGTAATGTAAATTGCTACATGACCTCAGGCTTCTGCATGTTGATGGTTGTTCCCAGTATGATTCTCCCAGTAAAGTGGCTCAAAATTGCTGTCCGGGTACCTGGAGCCACAGTTCCTGTGTAACCTAGCAGCTGAGCACGTAGCCCAAGACAATGAAGAATTTGAGGAAAACTGTCACTCAACAGCAGCATTCTATGCTTTGTGGGTTTTTTGGTGATTATCTTTCTTTCTTTATAATTTTTTTTTTTTTTTTTTTTTTTTTTTTTTTTTTTTTTTTTTTTGCTGGTGGCGTTTAGCACACACCTTCAATCTGAGTCTGAGACTAGCCTGGTCTGCATAGTGAGTTCCAGGACAGCAATAGCTACACAGAGAAACTCTGCCTCAAAACAAACAAACAAACAAACAAGTAAATAAATAAATAGGTCTAGATCCAGTGTATACTTGTCCTCAAGTGCTAGCCAGAACATGATCAAGTATGTTTTGACCAATAATGCCACAAATTCTTTTCAGATTATCACTGGCACAAAGTTATACAAAACAAATCAGAAGAAAACATAAAACTGCCTAGTTGTAGCTACTCCCGTTAACACCTACTACTTTTTATTAAAAGATGGGAAATTTAGCCAACTGAAAAATCTGTGTGCATATGTATTGAAAACAACAATTATTTCTGGTAAGAAATTTGGATGTTGGGTGGGGGTGGGGAACCAAGAAAACAATAAGTTTGAATATTTTACTTTTTGAACTGAAACATAATTAAAATATGACAACTTCCTTTGCTATTTAAAGAGTCATTTGTTGTGCTATTTTAAATAAATGCCTAAAAATTCCTATTTAAAAATGGAGACACAATTAAAAATAGCTTCCCCCGAGGAAAATGTCAATAAAGCAAATCTTTGAAATCAATAACATATGGTACTTTTGAGCAACTGTATTTGTCAGCATGTAAAAGTAATTGATGAGTTTTATCAAAGCAATTTAAAATGTACTATTTTGGCACTGATATGCACATCTAGGAACTCTCACAATTGGGGAATAAATGATTGTCACTTTATAGCCTTGGGGTATTGATAACTCTGCTCTGCTGTGCTTTTAGCCATTGCTGTTATTTTTCTCTTTGGTGATGACTGGGAATCCAGCAGAGCCAGTCCTTTATCTTAGGTATCTGTGTCTTCTATGCTAACCACTTTCTTATAATGATTTCTCATCTCATGTCTTCTTCTCTCTTCTTCCATTCCTTATAGTCATGCTTCTTTCTCCTATTCCCTACCCTTTCTTCTTTTCTCTCCACTCCTCTTCTGTCCCCTCCCTCTCTCCCCTCTCCTTCTCTCTCTCACTCCCTCTCTCTCTTCTTTCCTCTTCTTTCTAGCATCCTTTCACACATGTACACACACACACATATTTATTACTTATGTATACATGGGCTCACTTCAAATATTCATGATTGAGCAGATAATTTCATTCATTTTAGAATGCTCTAAGCCTTGCTATAATCTGTCCTTCTATGAATGTTACGTTCTTTCACTCACTATGTGGGCTAGTACTCCATTGAATAGATGTACATAATTTGCTTATTGGCATTTTTATATGATACACTTCTTTAAATTTTAAATGTAATGGCTACTTGTGGGAAGAAGAATGCCAGATGGTCCAGAGAGAAGTGGTAGTGACAAGTAGTATGAACAGTTTTTAAACTGTGTGGTAAGCATTATAAACAGTGATACCTGTTTACTTGTTCGCCCATTTTTCAAGTTTACACGGTTATCTTTTCCCCTCCAACCTCTTTGTTACAATGAGAGTTTTAATGCCCACAAGACATCCGACTTCATCTGCTTTTGATTTATCTGCTTCTGTTTTTATCATCATTATTACTAATTATCATACTTGTAAATTTAGGGCTGGCTTTCATGATTTCAAACGACCCACTTAAATCTCTCACCCTTGACTCAGATTATCCAGTCTTTTTATATAAAGACAAGTCTAAATTTCATTAGAGACAATTCCCAAATCTCAGCAGGTTAACCCCATCAAAAGTTTACCCTTCACTTCCATTGTTGTTCTGTCCTGGCTCCAAACAATGCTAGCAACAGTATCTTTCTCTCTAACTATCTTCTGCTTTTCTGCTTTGTATCACAGTGTTGGAAATCTACGATGATTTCCAGTATTCCCATTATGATTTCTCTGTGCATCTGTTTTTCTTGCATCATTTTTACTTTTTCTTGTGTCTTCAACTAACTTTAGTATTTATACATTTTCTAATTTATGTGGTCTTATTTTTCTACATTTGGACTACTCAAGTGTCCTTGTAAAAATCCAGTAGATCCTTCAGAATTCCTTGTTGCAAGGAAGGAGGAATGCTAAGTCTTCCCTGTTCACCTGTACACCGGCCTCCACTTTTCTCTCTAGTTGTAAACTAGCTCTTTGTGGGTTTTATCTATGTGGCATAAAATGACATATCCGCACTTTCTCCAAACAGAAGCAGAAGCATCAATCAGAAATATGTCAACACAATCAACCCTTTGGTAGATAAGGTGGGAATGGGAAAGTAGAGAAACCCCATAAACCTGGGAGACCTTGCTTATTAGTTTTATTTTCCATATGGAAATGGACTCACTTTTTTTTTTTAACAAGGAAGGAGGGTAGAAAAAGGGGGCCAGACAGTACCATCAGAATCTATCCCTGGTGCATGAGCAGACTTTTTGGAGTCCGATGCCTATGATGGGGACACTGCACAACCTTGAGGCAGGAGGAGGGGCTTGGACCTGCCTCTACTAAATGTACCTCCTCCTGGGAGGCTTTACCTTCTGGTAGGAGGGAATAGGAGGTGGGTTGGAGGGGAAGTCTGGAGGAGCAGGAGGAGGGAAGAGGGGGATCTTTGATTGGTATGTAAATGAATAAAAAAAAATCTTAAAAGGGAGGGCAGAAACAGATGTGATTTTTTTTTTTCAATCTGGAGGAAGGAGAGTCATCCATGGTAGGTTGAAATGTTATATATGTGGTAGGGTTAAACATGTTTTAGAATTCAGACTGAGGCTAACCACCCATTTATGTTCAATAAAGGGACTGGTATCATCCTTACATGTTTCCATATCAGTATAGCTAGGACATTCAGTGTATCTTCTGCCTTCCAGATGCATAAATACAGCTTTTAAATAAACCCAGCATCCTTACATGAACAACACAGAGGACATGTCTAGTTAGTTTGTCTTTTTTAGAACTTTTTTTTTTTTGACAAACTGGCTCATTGCAAGTTGTACAAGAGGATACATAAAATCACATTAAGCAACATTTTGTATCTCTTTATAGATATCTTTAACCCTTAGCTTCTGAAGAAAATCAGAATTATTTTTTAAATGAGATGGCTTCTGAGTAAATGGGTTTTGAGATACTGATTTTACAAGTTGCAATTACACAATAATAAATGTGCTTATTTATCTATGGTGAAACTTAGTTTAAATTAGCCCTTGTTTTTACAAATCTATTGATTCTGATGTAGTCATTGATGGCAGCAAGTAGCTCAAACTTGACTCGACAGTTCACCACTTTTTAACAAGCTATTTAAAGTTTATCTTCTACCATGGTGAGGAGCATTTTCAATGCTTTAGGGTTTCTTCTCTTTCCTCTTTTTTCCCTTTAATTTGCAATGGACATCCTAAATAAAATGAAACTTAAAAATCAATTTGAAGAAATAAAGGGAAATTATTTATGATCCTATCTTCTACCTCTTCCTACTTTATTCCTTTGATTTCTTCCTTCAAATGAACTCTTTGAAGATTTTTTTCCCTCTGGTCTTTTGATTCTGGGTCTTGCTTCACAGTCCAGTACTTACAGTGGGTCCAGTCTATTGTCATCAAACTTGTGATCCTCCTTATTAACTTTCAAAATTCTGGAGTTACAGGCATGCACCACAATGCTGCCATGCCTAACATCTCAAGGATGTTAAAATGTATCTATTATGATGATACCTTTTCCTTATCTTCAGAGTTTCCTCCTTTTAAATATCTCCAACAGTAATAGTCTAAGAACAATCTCTCTCCAAGCTCCCTTACAGATAGATGATAAATATTCAACAGCTTTCCATCTCTTTCAGTATCACTGTGATCACTGACGGAGAAAACATTCCCCCATTCAATGTGGCTGTTGAAAATCACTGTTCGACGAATAGTGTTCATTGTTTTTTATTAATGTTCCCTAAAGCTGTACTGTTCCCTCTTTGGGATGAACATTTGATTGCAAAACAGGAGACCTGCATTTTCCTCCTGGCTTTACAAATGATTTATTTTTTTTCTGCTTGAGAACTTTGTATTAATGATTGCAAAATGATTAAGAATGGAGAGATGTAACTTAGTAACAGAGCATATTTCTACCATGCATGAGGTCTTAGGTAAGACGCCTGGGTGCTGAAACTCTATTTGTTATTTTGTAACTTCCTCTTGGTTAGGATCTCAGTTGTCTTCTGTTTCTTAAAAATTGTGACTGGAAATGTTGGATTTCTTTTTCTTCTTCCAGTTATGGGTTGAGTTGCAAGGTTTCCTCACATCATGCAATGCAACTTTTCTCTGACTTCAGCTGCTCATTGCATACAGAGAGGGAGGACACAAGCTGACTTTCCTGTAAGCAGTACTAAATGGATTCTGCTGGATGTGTGTGTGTGTGTGTGTGTGTAATTTATAAAAGAATATATATATATAATCTTATATATAATTATTTGATTCAATTATCATTGAATAATTGAAGAAAAAGGAACACTGAATTTGAGAGGGCACAATGGAGACATGGAAAGAGTTTGGCAAGTTTGTAAATACATTTCTCTTACATGATTTTCAGATAGTATACCCAGGACTTGTTTGTGATTATTTTTACTACCCTACTTGGCATTCTCTGAGTTTCCTGGACCTGGGGCTTGGTATTTGACAATCATTTGGCATGCAATCTCAAGCAGTATTATCTAAAATACTTACTTTTTAAATTTCTCCTTGTATTTCTATTACTTGTTATAACTTCTGTAGTTGTTACACAGTTTCCATATTTGTTTTTAACTGGTCATTATTTTCTTTGTTGTTCAATTTTAGAGGTTTCAAATAAAATTTTCTCTAGCTTTGCAATTCTTTCCTGGGTTTCAAGTCTCTTGGCAAGCCTGTCGATGTTATTATTCATTTTATTACCTTATTTATTTGAGCTCTTGGGATACTTGTCATAATTTAAAAATTCTCAATCTGATATTTTAACATTCATGACATTTTTTGGTTCTGATATTTGCCCTTTCCTTTCAAACTATGTTTGCTTTTTCCCTTGCATTATTTCTTGTCAGCTTATTGATAATCATACATGCTGCCCTGGGGAAAAGAGACTCATGAAAATATGTCTTAATAAAATAATGATATTGTTCAAGGAGAGAAGAAATCTTCTAATGTTTTATGATTATGTTCCCATGGTGTTAGTGAGTATAAGCTTCTGGACTATACATTTCAAAATTGCCTCTAAATATTTCTTCCTCCCATGAGTGGACAGAAAACCTCCATGTGCGGCAATGAGATGGCCCTTTCTCCTACTTGGCAGCATGGTGTGGGTTGGAGTTAAGGATATCTCTTCCTTCAGGAGATAAGGAAATCCCAACAAGTCAGGCTCCTGTTGACTAATTTCTTTTAGCAAAAAAACACAGTGTTATGCCCATCCCCAAACTGTTTCCAGCTCACACCCTCTGCTGCAAGCATGGGAGTAATATCTCCCGATATTCCATGAAAAGCCTAGTCTTCCTCCATGAGGAACAACCAGCAGAATTTTGGGAATTCCTCATATCGAACGTTTAGCATCCAGGTGTGCTCTCATCTACCACTCAACAATTCCTTAGTTATGGTTCTGGTTCCTTTCCCTGGAAGTACTTCCTGCAAGCAGTCTTGCTCCAGCGTGCCTTGCTTCTTTGCTTCTATCATCTCTCCCTAATTTGACCTATGATCTCATTCCCTTTATAGATCTGAGTGTAGTTAATGACTTTTCAATTTAGCTCAAGTATTTACTTGTTGGAATAGAGTGGCAACAGCCAAACCATTTTCCCACAGAATAATGAAGTACATAAATTCAGAGTTTAGTCCTTTTCTCACATTATCTATTTTCCATTTGACTTTTCTTTATATTATCTTATGGAAATTTAGCATTGATGGATTCTTAATCTGTTTTTGTTTTGAGATATTTTGCTTGTTTGTTTTTGTTTTTGGAACAAGGTTTCTCTGTGTAGCCCTGGCTGTCCTGGAACTCACCCTGTGGACCAGACTGGCCTTGAACTCAGAGATTCTCCTTCTTGTGCCTTCCAGTACTGGGATTAAAGGCATGCACCACACCAACCAGCTGGAATATTTTAATCTTATGTCACTTCCCATTATGCTTTCTTTGTTTTATCAAAATATTTAATGATGGTTGGAGGAAAGGTGGAGAGAGAGAGAGAGAGAGAGAGAGAGAGAGAGAGAGAGAGAGAGAGAGAGAGAGAAACTATCAGGAGCACATATAAAGAGGGATGAAGCTGGGTTGTGATTCAAACCTTTATCTCAGCATTCTGGAGGCAGGTACTTGTGAGTTTGGTCTAACAGTGAGTTCCAGGCCAGCCAGGGTTACATGGTGAGATCATATATGAAAATAAATACAAAGATACATACAAAAAATAGGGATGAACTGGCAAGGTGGGAAGTCCATGAGTGGCCAGTGGTCAGTTTTGTTCTTTATAAAAGTTTCTCATCAGAGTCAGGAACCCACAAGATCTACACTAAGGCCTTATGATGCCAATGCCCTTACCACTTTCTATTAAGCACTGAGTGTTAAAGATTCTTCTGTGTCCAATATCACCATACCTGACAACAAACAAAACCTTTAGGGTACATACTCAAACTATATCTAAACTAAAGTGTCTACCATCAGGAGCCTGGTTTTGTCAAAAGAGCTATCAATATAATTTATTTTATTTTCATCTTCACTAAAGAACCCAATTCAAAGTCAGAGGCTCTTATATTTAATTTTAAAAATCTGTTTTGTTTTCTTTAATCTAGAATATCTCTATATGATTGTTTGTTATGACTTTGGTTCAATAAACTAGAATGTTCTTATTAATTTGCTCAATAGTTTTCCACAATAAGATTAAGGTTACAAGTTCCTGATCCTATCAGGATCTAAGAGCTAAGTTCATATGCTGTCTCTCCTAAATGATATTAGTTTTGATCATGTCATTGAAATATATTTGAGATTTTAATAAATTTAATCATTTATTAAAAAACCCTCAGTATAAATAATAGAGAATAAACCTGAGATCTACTGAGTAAGCGCAACACAATCCTGCCCCTCTCTACTTCCTTAATTGAAAGGATCCCATAACCCCTTGGATCCTCCTCTTCTTTTCCCATGTGTCCTTCTGTCTCCCTCTGAGTCTGCCAGAAAACTCTTGGTCATTCTGAAACTCTCTCGCCAGTTGAATGTGGACTCTGCTCTCTGAACTGAGGTTGGACTCTATTGGTGGTCTTGGAGCAATCAACATAAACAGATCTCCTCCAACATTTCCCCCTTTTTTTTCTAAATAAACAGGAAGTTTTAACTCTACCATAGTAAAACTATATAAAATAAGAACAATTATCAGGTACTGGCCAAATAGAAAGGAAAGGTATTAAGTTTAAACACATTGAACTATATATTAAAAGAATAATTATCAATTAAGAATTACATTCACAATGTCCAGTCCATTTGTATTTGGCAAATTCAGAAAAAATACTTTATTATCTATCCTCTCTTGATGAGCCCAAAGTTTTTGTACCTAATTTACCTTCTATCATGACTAAGGAAAACTCTAACTATCTAGTTTTCAATCTCATCAAAGACCCAAGAAGAATATACAATACCTGAGTAAACAGGAAATGCAGGACAAGCAACTTCCAAAACTTTAAGAAATGACAGACACAACTGGCATGTCTACTAGAGGAATATTATATTTTCTAATGACGCTAATAATCAACCTATGTTTTTTGAAAACACTGGGTTTTGGAAATGAGTTGGGGGCAAAAAATAAAAAGAAACAGAGTTAAAATTTAGTCACTAGAACTAAAAAGGGGATTTTTTTTTGTTCTATAGCTATAATAATAGATATAAATGTGATTATTTGTTGGTCTTTGAAGAAAAACACAATTCTGAATGGTGTGTGTAAGGCGGCATCTTTTTTGTCAGTTATTAACTAATTTACATTGAGTCTATCTGAACCAATTGGAGACTGACTTTAGCACTAAATGCAATCATGGCCATAAAGGAAGCATTTGAAAGAATTAGAGACTACTAGTGTTAATGGATGACTTACAGATTTGCCCTCTGTCTTAGATCTTGCTCTTTCTTCTTCTGTTTATCCAGTCATTAAAGTAAGATAAAAAGAAGATATTTAGTTCTACTTGATTCTGTTGAATTTTTTGTTCTCTGACAGCCAAGTGCCTCTTATGCTATAGTGTTTGGCTCTTGTTGCCTCTGTGTAGCTCTTACTTCTTCCCAGAGCTTCCTGCCATGTGCATCCAAGCTACAAATTAAAAAAAGTAATGGAGATGCAAAATGGCCCTTTTATTTATTTATTTATTTTTTTTTTTTTTTTGGTTTTTCGAGACAGGTTTCTCTGTGTAGCTTTGCACCTTTCCTGGGACTCACTTGGTAGTCCAGGCTGGCCTCGAACTCACAGAGATCCGCCTGCCTCTGCCTCCCGAGTGCTGGGATTAAAGGCGTGCGCACACCACGCCCGGCAAAATGGCCCTTTTAAAGAATATTCTAACACAATATCTCAATTTGAAAATGTTTGATGCCAGAATTCTTTTAATGCCAAAGTAAAAGATTATACCAAAAAATTGTCAAAATAACCTTTGAGATTACTTAGCTAAAATATCTTAATAGAGTCTCTGAGAGTTACTGTATAGGAGTCCATATTCTGCCTGTGGTTATAGCTTAACAAAGAAAAATAAATTCTCTCTTAAGAAAGAGGACAGCAAAACATATGAGAGACCAGCCTGATGTACTGTAATCTCAGGAAAGAAGTTCCTTTCTCTAATAATAGGAAGTGGTACCTTCCCATCATGTCAAGCTGTATTTTGTCTCCTTTCCTAGAGACAACATTTGTTTATACATAAGATTTGGAGTTATTCTGAGTCCAAAAGTTGTGCTGTGCTTCTGACACGTGTATTTTTAAATTGCACATGATGACATGGGAAGAAGAGCTGAAGATAAATTCTGTTTTTTATGCATCTATTAGATGCTATAGAGTGGTATCAGTAGTGGTAGGCTAAGCCACGGTCCTGTGTCAGGGGAGTATCTTAAACAAATAAGCTGTGTCTCCAGAGCAGTGACATTGGTGCTCTAGCAAGGATCATATACTACCTCTATCTAGTGAGCATATTTGTGAAAAATGGATATTCAGTACATAAGCCAGAGCAAGAAGGCAATAGACGATGACCAGAAGAAATGATACCAAAAGTCCTAGGGACTCCAACAAATACAGCTGGATGTTTGCAATATAATCAGTACAATACAGACATGACTATTGGATGTCACTTTGTCTGCTACAGTGAATTCTCCCTCACTTGTTCCTTAGATAATTGCTTAGACTTTCTTTTTCAATGTGAAAGCCTGGCCAATATTAGGATCAGTGAGAGAATCATTAAGATAACTGACTTCATGTCTACATGCATCATGCATATACTTTTAAAAAATAGTTTAATGATTTAGCCGAGTTATAACTGAGTTATTAAAAGAATTCTTAGAAGCCATATAGAAAATTATAACAAACATGGAAGAAATTTGGAGAATAAGCAGAGAAAATTAATAGAACAGAAATTAGAGGAGAAGAGGGCAGCTTGGTGCCATGTTTGAGGACCAGACAAAGATAAGACCTAAAGTTGTAGTAAGAAGAAACTGTATATTTTGAAACATTGAAGCAAAATATAAAGAAACACTTATATTTTGTCTCTGGCCAATTATATACACTATTAGTTTTTGAGAAAGCTCACAAACTTTACCTGAAAACAAACTAGCTTACAGACAAGAAATCAAACATCCGACTGTGAATCTTACAATATTTCACAGCAACGACATAGACCAAACTCAAAAGCTTTGGAATGCCCCTAGAGAAATGGCCACACCAATGGAGGGCAGGGGTCAAAGTGACGCTGATGCTTATGACAGCGAGGTGATACTGATGGGCTATTTGAAAGTGATTGCCTGGCTGGTTCTAATCTCTGCTAGCCATAATTTAAAGGGACAGAAGCCATTAGTTTGCAGTGCTGCTCCGTTTATACCAATAACACTTTCATTTGATTTCTGTGCAAGTCTCATTGCTGGGTAACTGAATGTCAGCCAGTGAGTGAGACCTGTCTTAGTGACATTGGCAACCACAGATCTCAGCCAAGTAAATATGATACACCTGCAGCTGGTCTTCTGAAAATTAATCAAGTTGGGCTGTGTCCAGGTTGTGCCTTTCTTCTCAGTTTTGATAGAGAAGGGCAAAATACAAATGCTCTTTTATAATCCAGGATGTGTGCGGCACCTGTTTTCTAATCAGAGCAATCAAAGTTTTAGCACAGAAAGGAAACCGGAGTTGCAGCCTCTAGTCTAACTGAATCCATGCTTGATAATCAGATCAAAATCCAATCAAAGCAAATCTTCTGATTCGGTGGGATGTGATCTTGCAGTCAACTGTTAAATCCTTGCCCTTTGTAAAGGAACTAAATCAAGTTTGAAGCAGGCATTTGCAGAGCTAGGGTAGGTCTAAAGCTCCTGTTATGATTTCTGGGGTTACTATGAGCTTATGTTCACAAGGCCCATTTTCCTGACCCTGGCATACACATGTACTGCATTCTACCCTACTCCAATGAAAAAAGTTAATTTACAAACCCACTTTCAATAAGCATCCAGTGAAATTAGCATACTTTACTAAAAGTAGTGATTCTCTATAAACCTGTCGCTAAACGTGTGCTTCATTTTCTGTCCACTCAGTTGTGTCTGAAGGCCTGTTGGGAATGCTCCATTTCCTTTCTGCTTCTGGCAAAGAACAATTAATTTTTTTTCTTGATAATGATACACAGAGTCTACCAATAGCCTTTTAAAAAAATCTCAACTTTTTTTTTTTTTTTTTTTTTTTTTTCAAGACAGGGTTTCTCTGTGTAGCTTTGCGCCTTTCCTGGAACTCACTTGGCAGCCCAGGCTGGCCTCGAACTCACAGAGATCCGCCTGGCTCTGCCTCCCGAGTGCTGGGATTAAAGGCGTGCGCCACCAACGCCCGGCTATTAAAATCTCAACATTTATGTAAGATCTCACAATCTCTGCTTTTATTTTTTTTCTTAAGATGTTGTAAAAAGCCAGGTAGAAAAAAAATTGATTTCATTGTTATTTATGTATTAAGTCACTACCATTGAGTAACCAACATTATAAGCTTTGCTTGTGTTTGTAGCCTTATCTTGTTATCTAATTAATTATCAAGGTCATTCTTGTGGAAAGTACTACTTTACACTTGAAGAAAAAACTTACGTATTAACATCATTGAAATCGGGTGTAAAGCAGCCATTTCTACGGGACAGACTGGACTTGCTGTATTAGGTGCACTTTCTACATTCTCTGCTCTTTGTCTATACAGCTCTACCTTACCTGTTGTCATGGACGCTGCCACAGGGCAACATATTTGGGGTACCTGACTATTTTGAGTGTGACCAAATCCTTCTTAGGTTTTCCTTTAGGAGGTGAAAACATATTATTTCTTAAACTTGGACTGATCTTGCCACCCTCTTTGATAAGTTATGTGTATGTTTCATGACTTATAAATACCAGTAAAAGAAGACATGCAACTTCCTACCTCATTTTCCTGGAGTGCTTCTGATGGTTTGTAGAGAAGCCTAAAATAAGAGGCCATGTTTAAATAGAGGGCCGACTCTTTCAGCCATCCCAGTATCCACAAAAAGGCTTAAAAGTAGGACGGCAGCCAGAGACCCTTCTCCTTCAGCTAAGTGCCTGTTGATCACAGATGCAGGAATGAGAGCTCAGGAGGGCCAGCTTTGGAAATGTTCAGTTGACTCATAGACTCAATAGAAATTAAACAATAACAACAGCAACAAGATGTTGTTTTGAATGTTTTGCTATATAGCAATAGATATACAACTAATACGCATACATACATATACATACATACATATATATATAAACTAATGCAGAAAGAATTATTTCATTTAAGATTCATTATAACAAAATAAAAGTACTCGTATTCATATGGCTGCAAAGAAAGGTTCAGAAAGGTTATTTCATATGTTCAGGCTTTATTATTTCTATTTCCAGGGTACTGTATGAAGCATATTATGGATCACAGTTTTAATAAGGTCAAAAAGAACACATAACTCCACTATTAAAAACCAAAATAAATTTTATACTGAGATAGGATCTCAGTTGAATTTCAAGAATTCTAAGTCCTATAAAATGTTATATTTTCAGTAGAACTTAGCATAGCTATTTCATCATTTTGAACTTTTTACATTTTTAAGAGATTAAAACTAACAAGAAAAGAGTTGATAAATGGACTTTATCTTCCCTAAAATTTCAAACTTGATGCCGTTAACTGCTTTTGGGAGGATCTCAGAACCTATCAGATCTGGATTCATGTAAAGACCTTACTCACAAGTTGATGCTTGAATAAAGTGTAAGTTCATTAACACAGATCCAAACCAATGAGATTTATTTTTTATTTCATGTAGATCATATTTAAGAATGTCTGTTTCCTTTGTCTTAAGAATAAAAACACTTCCCCAAACCAGTCTTGGTGGAGAGATCCAGTAACAGAGAATACATTCCCTCCTCTGGCTTAAACTAACTTCTATAAATTTTCCTGGTTTTCCAAGTAAATAATAAAAGCACTTTCACATAATATCTATTTGATTTCATCTTTTTCTAAGTGTCAAACTTACTATTTATCTGTTTTCGGTTAGGTTATAGATTTGTGATTTTTGTACATTAATTTAGCTCAGGTCTTTTAATATGAATTATGATGAGGAAAAAGCTAGGTACCTAAGTCTTCTGGAAAAGGGATTACCAGAATTATAGAATTGAGCAGAAGTTACAGGCAGTGTTTCACAATTGGTAAGATGTGCTATGATATGACAGTAGGAAAGAGAGGTAGGATGATGCCCATGGTTAAAAAAAAACAAAAAACAAAAACAGGCCCATAATACTTAATGTGACTGTCAGCTTGGTTGGATAAAGAAGTGCTTGGGGACATTAATGTAGCATCCTTTGGGGTATGCCTTTGAGGACTTTCCAGAGATGATTGACTGAGTGGGATGACACCGAGCACTGCAGTCTCCGGATGGAGAAAAGGAGAAAAGGACAAAAGACAGCTGTGTTTGAATTCCCTTTTCTCTACTTTCTAATCTACTGAGATGTGAGCAAGAAGTTGTCATATGCTCCTGCCACCACAGAGCCATATACCATTGTGCCTTCACTGGAATGACAGACTGTATCCTCTTATGCTGGAGCCAAAGTAAACCCTTTTCCCCTTAAATTACTTCTTGGCTTTATAAACAGTGATACAGCAACTAATGCAAGTCAGTCTTGGGAAATAAATCAGGCTGGCCCCAAAATGGCTCTGTGGTATAAGATTGTGGTATCATTGGTCTCTAAAGGCAGTCCAGAGATCAGTGCAGTGTTAAAGAGTGCTTGCTCCTTTACACTCCACAGAGCACTAGACAAAATCTTAGCAACACCTAGGCTGCAACCACAGACATTCTGATTCATTAGACAGAAGTGGATTGTGAAACCTGAATTTTAAATGTGCCTCAGAATTTATTTGTGCAGACTGTTTGAAAACCAATGTGGTCTACAAGGCAATGGTTGAGGACTAGACAATAATTATAATGGATTTTAAAATGCATTATACTTTAAGTTAGGAGGCAATCCCTATGTATTTCTGAATTTTAAAGTATAAGTTCTAGTAATGGATTATTATTTCTTGGTTATAGTTTTATATTTTCTTCCTTTTTTGGAAGCAACTGTGTGTGAAATAAGTGAATTATTTGTGTGGCACATTTTAGTTTTATTCACAGTGACTTAAAAGCATATCATAGCAATTAGATCAGCACATAGTGATGAGTTGAACAAGTAGTCTGGTCTCACCTTGAGCTGAGGTCATCCTTATTCGAGAATCAGGAGAGTCTGAAATTGGCATCAAGACATTCTAAGTCACTTTCTACTTGTCTAAAGCTTCCTCATATGTGAAATGGTGCTACATCAGCACGTGAGTATCTTCCATCACCATTAAAAACCACTCATGGGGGACGTAAGCTGCTGCCCAAACCTATGGTACAAGTTGGCTGTGGTAGGAACACAATACCTAAATACCCTGCCAACAAGTTATACATCATTCTTTTTCTTTTCCTGGTCTATAACATGACTACTTGATTATTTTATGGAATTTAGTACCTATTCATCCTATCTTAAATTTCCATTGGGATCCTAATATATAACATGTAATAATGTCAAATAGCACCAAGTATATCATCAAGTGTTTCAGGGTGATTTTTTCATGGGGTCTCTGCATAGCCTTGGATAATCTCTTAAGGAATGCTTTCTGTAAAGCATTAAAGGCATTTTCCTTTGTCGTCTGCAAGTACGAGGTAGTCTACACAGCATAAGCTTTTTTCTCACAGGAAAGATCCTTCTACTCTTGCATTAGGACAGTCTGGAGACTTGTGCAGGGATAAGGTCACCAATCTGAAGTTCTTTCTCTTCAGTTTCTCAAGAGAAGTGGAACTGTCGAGAGTTAGTTCTGCTTGGGATGAAATTTCCCTAGGGAACAAGGAAGCTCATCTGCCCATTCTTGTCTTCCTCTGAGTAGGGGGTGGCACTTAACGATTTCTAAAGTTTCCCCTTTTTCTTTATTCACTGTTAGAGAGCCATGAACACATGCATGCCAAAGGTACATCACTTTAACTCTAGATGTATTAGAAATAGTAGTTGTACCTCACTAATCCATGCTCTTGAAATGTACAGAAAATGCTAACAAGTAGAAAATTACTCTTCCACCCGAATACGCTCTTGCTTCTTGTCTTTCTTTCTCCTAAATTGCCCTATAGTCTTTGTTCAACTCATTCTCAAGTTATGGCAATCCTCAAAGTGTCTAGCCTTTCCCCCAGAAAAAAGTCACAGTAACAGAGCACTTGAGCTTGCTTCGTATTAGCTAACACTAGCCACTTGCACTTCATCTAGGTGCACATTAATGTTTTCTACCTACAAAGTGGGCCAAGAAAGCTCTTCCAGGAGTGGTTTGTAATTAAAAATTTTTCCCATTCCTATTGCACTTATCTGCCACTGAGCACTACCATTGGTTTCTTTCCAAGTTACCTAAGAGCTTTTATTCTCCACAATGGCGATTATTCTCTAAAACAGAACAGAAATGATGGGGAATATGTATTTGGTCTCTGCCTCTGGTTCCTGGCACACATTCAAAAGTTCATGGACTGTCCATAGTACAGTAGTTCTCAAACTTCCTAATGATGCAGCCCTTTAATACAGTTCTTCATGCTGTATTGATCCCAACCATACAACTATTTTCTTTTGCTGCTTCATAACTGTAAAGTTTGCTACTGTTATGAATTGTAATGTAGATTTCTGATATACAGGATAGCTGATATGAGACCCCTGTGAAACGGTAACTCTACCTCCAAGGGGGTCACAATCCATAGTGTGAGGACCACTGGGATAGTAGTGAGTACATCTTCTTTAAGGTAGTGAGGTGACTGGTAACTAACTAGTGGGCCCTAGTTCACTCCAGAAGCGGCTCCTCACCAGAGAAGTGAAACACACATGAGAATGCTGGAGCTTTCAATTGAATTCCCTTCATTTCAAGGAAAAGAAAAGAAGGTGTGGGTTGCTGACCCATAATCTATCTAATCAGATCTGTATATTGAAATCTTCATATAACCTCAAAGGACAGGGTTCTGGGAACTTCCAGTGTGCTGAGCACATGGTATTCCTCAGAGTAAGGTGTGGCTGAAAGATGGGTGTCTCCAGTCCTTCTCCACGCCTCATCCTGTGGATGACTACTGTTATGGTTTGAAGGTGATATGTCCCCCACAGGCACACGTGTTTGAGAGCTTGTGAAAGCTTTGGCACATGGCAAATGGCAAATCCCTAACTGACAGAGATAGGATGTAGGGGCAGGATTCTCTGCTTACAGCCTCACCTTTGTTTGACCCCAGCCTCTGATTCCTGAGCCGCTGAGATGTGAGCAAGCCACTTCATGCTTCTGCCACAGACAGGAGCTGCCTGATCCCACTCCTTCCTGGCCAAGATGAACCTTAAACTAGGAGACAAAAGAGGTGACATTAGCTCCGTTTATGTATTTCAGTGAGAGAATGGTGCTGGCGGTACCTCTGCAGAGTCTGTGACCTTGAGCCGCCACATCAGTCAGCCACCTGATCACATCTGGGCAGCAGCACGCTCTTGTGTGGTCTATGTTTGACCAGGATGTTGGGTTTTGTATGGATGTTGAATGCATTTTCTGGCTTCTGTATTTTCAGCCCATCGCAAGTTGAAGAGTGTCTGCATGGTCAAGCAAGAGATTTTCTTAGATGGCTCCACATTCTGACACAGTGACATGCAAACTGGAAACACTCATAAATGTAAATATACTACTGTTCTTTCTTCTTTTAGGAGTCATCATAAATTTTAGATGTCTCTCCTTTTTCCTCTTGACAATACACTATAAAAATCATTTTTTTTGACCAACACATATATCTTTAACTGACTGTGGTTTTATGCTGATATAAATTAGTGAAGTATATTAGTCACAAAAATTCCTCTGTAAATGGCATGTGCCTTATTTTCAGGTTGTTTATTCCCTGAGGCTGGTCTTGAATCCAAGATCCTTCTGATTCAGCTTCAGGAGCAGCTGAGATTATAGATACATCATGATGCTCCACTATTTCCAGGCTTTTAACATTACAGGGGATGCTGACTTGAGCATTTTTACACACAAATCTTTAAAGCCGAGATTTTTCTTTGTGACAGAATTCAAGAAGTGGGGATATTAAATCACAAGTGTCTATTTGAAATTTTAATCGACATGAAATGATCACTAGTAATCACTAATAACTCTAAGTTAGGTAATGCCATGTACATTCCTCAAAGCTGAGATTGCCTTTGATTTTTCTCACAGAAATATGACTTCCTTTTCTATTTAAGGCTGGTTCATATAATGAGTATGATTGCACTTAAATATTCTTCCAAACTTTTGCTAGGAAGTGGAATTTTCTGTTTTGTGAATCCTTACTTTTATCATTTTCATTTCCATAAGATTATATAACATTATTCTTTTTTGATATAAAATATGACAAGAAATTTTTTTACTCTAGTGACTTCTATATCCCAGGATGTAAAACTAATACATTCAGTGAAAGTACTCTCTAGACAACAGAATTTTTAATTTTATTTTACAAATCCTACATTGTTCTTGTGTGCTAAATTTTATCAAGAAGCAACTAGGAAACCTGATGAAGGAATGTTATTAATAATAGGAAAGAAGTTGGAAACCCTGTTTTAAAAATGCAGAAATAAAACACAAGTATTTCAAAATAGTGACCTAGAAATGATGTCATGAATAGGAAGTTGCCAACTAACTTGTTCTGTATTCATGACTATGAAACAGGTATTAAGCCAGGCAGTGATAGTGCATGTCTTTAATCCCAGCACTCAGGAGGCAGAGCCTGGTGGATCTCTGTGAGTTCAAGGCCAGCCTGGTCTACAGAGAGAGAGGTCCAGGACAGGCACCAAAACTACATACAGAAAACCTGTCTCAAAGTCCCCCCCAAAAAATAAACAAATAAACAAAGAAAGAAACAGATATTAAATATTTTTGTCTAATTATAAGTCTAGCAACTTCTTTAATGATATTATTTCTCCTAGATCTTTTTTCCTTCCTACAGCACACAGAATCTTCTTGCTTGAGTGAATTCCTGGTGACAAAGTGCATCCCGGCATATCGAAAAGAAAGAAAGGGGAATTGTTGCTGACCTTATGGCCAACTATCTGTGAAGAAGCCATTTACAGTCAGGAAAACTGACTTGCTAAATGTTGCATATGTTCTTCAATAATAACTGGTTTGTATAAACAGAGGGACTGAGGACAATCATAATGCACTGTGGGAGACTCACATCATTTTCTCCCCAAGTACCAAATTGTACTCCAACTTTGTGTGTGTGTGTGTGTGTGTGTGTGTATGTGTGTGCATGTATGTATAAAGGTCTCACTGTACAGCTCTGGATATGAACCCCCTGCTTCAGTTTCCCTGAGACCTGAGATTACAGGTGTGTTTCTCCCTACCCCACAATAGTCCTTACAGATGGTTTCCATGAGGAGATTAAAGTTCGGGCTATGAGACTATCTGGATATGTGATACCTACACATTTCTAAAGAAACATACTTAAAAAAATAGTTATTTGGCTCAAGTTTTTAGCTTATGATCCTTAACTCATGACTGATTAGGATAATACTTCTTTATTGGAAAAACTGACCCTAGAATCCATTTGGACACAAAAGAATACAAGTCATGTCCCCACAAAGACAATGGCTTGCTCTGTCGCATCCCTGAGAACTCAGTGGCTTTGGAATGAAGCAGAAGTTTCTGCTTTCCCACAATATTGTGTTCTGCAGTAACCTGTCCTACTGGATGTTGGGGTGTGTGTGGACCTAAGTAGATTCTCAGTAAATGTTTCTTAATGAGTCAACGAACAAACTGTCACATTGCATTGTTAACTGAGTGAAAAGTTGAGCTTCCTGCAGACTAAATTGTGTATAAAAGAGAAGTCCGAGAGACAAGCGTGCTCAGATATCATAATGTTGCTGAAACCTCTTCAGAAATCACTTTTGCATTTTGGTTTACACTTTTCTAGATTTATAGTTTTTGTGTTCACTTCCTGCTACTGGAAATATAGTGTACTGAAGTCTTTAGTTGCCCCCCCCCATAAAATAATACTGTTTATTCCCTGTACTAGCTCTGCTTATAAAGCCTTATCCATTTATTGTTTTTCTTTATATTATTGGGCATTTTTTAACCATTCGATACATCACAATAAGTACAATTATAAAATTAGAATTTTTTTCTCCACGTATTTTTTCTTTTACTGGAAATAGATTATTTTTTGATCTTAGCCATCCTAACGAGTAAGACAAAATCTCAAAGTAATTTTCATTTGCGTTCTCTCTGATGACCAAAATTGTGAAAATTTCTTTAAGTGTTTCTCAGACATGTCTGTTTCCTCTTTTGAGAATTCCCTGTTTAGAACTGGACCTCATTTTTTAATCGGGTTTTGTTTTCTTGATTTTTTTAGTTCTTTATATATTTTAGATAATAAAATCAAATTAGAAACATGCCTTCAATTAAATTTTGTTGCATCCTATGTCATAGATAAACATAACTAAATATTATGAAGATGTTTTATTTGCAGTATTAACCTATTCTTATATTACTACTTTCAATTTTCAGTTTTATACTGAAAACTTTTAAATATGTAAAAAGGACTGGGTATTAAAGTATATCACAGATTTCTGTCACAGTTTTGTGTGTGTGTGTGTTGTGTGTATGTGTGTGTGTGATTAAACACTATCACTCAAAACAACTTGGGAAGGAAAGTATTTATTTCACCTTACAGTTGTAGTTGGTCACAAGGGGAAACAAGAGCAAGAACTCAAGGCAGGAACTCAGAGGCAGGAACTGAAGCAGAGTTCAATGAGGAATTCTCCCTGTTGGCTTGCTCAGCCTGCTTTCTTATACTTTCTAGGACGACCTACCCCAGGGTGGTACCTCCCACAGGGCTGGTCCCTCTTAAATTAATCCTTAATCAAGAAATTGCCCCAAAGACTTGCCTGAAGGCCAATCTTATGGAGACATTTTTTCAAAGGCCCACTTCCCAGATGACTGTAGCTTGAGTCAAGCTAGCAAAAGTACTAGACAGCAGAAATCTCAGGATACCTTCATATCCCTCCTATGAAATCTGGAAAATGAATTTTTTCCATTGAGAATTTACTTTATTGATACATTTACATATTGTGTGTGAGTATAGGGGGTATGTCAGCATGTGTGCTGAGATTACAGGACCACCTGTAGCGGTCCATTCTCTCCTTCATATATGTGCGATTCACGCACCATCTCGGGTTGCCAGGCTTTTCAAGTCCGTGTCTTTACTGGCTGAATCATCTTCCAGACTTGACTGGATTTTTTTCTGTTTTATTTATTTTTTGTGCAAAAGCACATCAAGAGTAGAACAATAATAAATAAATAAAACAAAACACATATTATCCATTATGTAGTGCAAATCTCTAAAAATAATAACCATATTTTATAATTTGTTGCTCAAAACTGCCAGGGAATACAATTTGAGGTGATGATAGAGCTCATTTCTCTAAGTTTAATTATTTTATCTTAGCCAATTTTGGAATGCCAAAAAAATTCCTATTAAAATCATATCTATTCATTATGATTCCTAGATCATCTGTTCCCATAGGAATTTTATGATCCAGTTATAAAATGTTGGTCTTTCTTACTCATGGTCCTTGAGGACTCAAAAGCAGTCATTTCAAGAAACTAATAGCAAAATCTTAACTGCACTTGACTCAATACATTTTAGATCAGAATGTTTCCCAGAGGCAGAAAAAGCAACTAATGAAAATCCCAATGAGCCAAGGCAGACAGTTATTTGAATTCATCCACTTAGCTTCCCATTCTCTGAGTGAGCCTTTTACTGAGTCCAATTCATAAATTGAACATTTTGGTTGAGTCAGCCCAAATAAATCAAACTGACTACACTTGTAACTAGGTTCACTTGAAAAAAGGAGACAAGAGTTCTGTGTTACAATGACTTTGCCATACCATAGGTGATCCACTTTTTTTTTCAAATAGGGTTTTAAAACAGTATGTGTCTCTATATCTATGTGTGTTTCCTTTTGCTTTTTTTTTGGCTTCTTTTCCTCTGTTTGTTGTCCTATTTTGTCTGTTTTTTTGTTTTATTGTATCTTAAATATTAAAAACATGTTAGACTTTAGCTGGGTAGTATTGTCACAGGCCTTTAATCTCAACATTCAGGAGGCAGAGGCAGGCATATCTCTGTGAGTTCAAGTCCAGCCTGGTTTGCAGAGCAAGTTCCAGGATAACAAGGACAGCTAAAGCTATATAGAGAAACCCTGTCTCGAAAAACCAAACCAACCAACCAACCAACAAACAAAAAAACCACATTAGATTTTTAATTCTGGTCTCTCTCTAAGCCTGGAGCTAACCAGTTTGGTGATGTAACCCACCTACATATGAGTTACCAATCACTACTTTGTATATGGCCATTAGGGATCCAAACTAAGATCCTGATGCTTTCATGGCAACTACTTTACTGACTATACCATCTCCCAACCCTTTAACTATCTTGAAATATTTTTAATCTAACATGTTGTTAATAGCATGTGCTACTAACAATTTCTTATCTTCAAAACATTTATAACTTAAAATCTTTTTTTCTAATACAAAGAAAATAAGTTTCCTTACTTAAGAAATAAAATAAGACACGATATTAGAAACTCTACGTTCAAATCCAAAAGGGCAGAGTTAAAGAAACTAACACTAGTAAGAGAAGATAATATTTCTTGTTATATAATAAATATTTTAAATAACAATATGCCATGGAGGGAACTTAATGTAGCACTTCTATTACTCTTGACATTTTTCACAGAAACCAAAGTTAGTCCTAAAATACTCAATGACAAGTAATTCCAGCCTTTGTCAGGAATTCTTTCTACACAAGTATCAAATATTCATGGGATAAGTCAGAAAGTCTTGACCACATCGACAAGGCCAAAATGAACATTACATTGCAGCTGTGTTACACTGCTCAACTGCCGTGGGTTTGCAGGCCTTCAAAAGAGATTCTTCCCTTTAACTCTCCGTAGGTCTTGGAGTTGCCCTGGACTGTTTACCCTAAGGAACACAGAATCTTGTCTTTGAGCTACATTATCATCCTGGCGTTGCTTTTCAGTACTTCAAGGGGGGCCCTTGCCTTTCCGTCTCACTAGTAACATTTAACTGCAGAAATCCTTGAATAGCAAGAACTACATTTAGGCTTGCTCTCTACTGCTTTCTTCTTTTCTTTTTCTCTCCTCATTTCTTTCTCTGATTCTTAAGTAGATTATGCATTCATATGCTAAAATAATTGAAAGGCTTCCCATGATAAAATTGGATCACTTCCTTGACATCTGTATTTCAATTTATTTCCAGAGACAAGGAAAAATTCTTTTTGTTTATTTTAATTTTTCCAAATCTACCTCATACTAAATGGATAGCTGAATATATTCATATGTTTCTTTTAAAAGTATGTTTTATTCTTTGACATTATCATACTTGTGTAGAGTTTATTAAGATCATATTCTCCTCAAAGTTAGTTATTCTGTATATGATTATTTTCACTATGACCACTATGAACTGTATAATCATTGTTTTTATTTTGGGTGATTGCATAATATACTTTAAAGAATAAAACTCCATGGGCCTGATGATGTCATCATTATTCATGTGGGTGTAGAAACACATTAGAAGATATGCATGTAGTTGTTGCCAAATTGTTGTCTGTAGGGATAATACTAGTTTCTATTCATGTCCATAATATATGAAATTGGTACTCACCACAAATTCAAGACAGAGAATTAATGAACATTTGCTGTTTGCTAATCTATTTTGACTTGGCTTTATGTAATAAGCAATGAGGCTTTTCATATGTCTTCATCCGTGTGCATACTCATATCTCTTACTCAGAATTATGGGACAGATATTCTCAATAATCCTATGAGAATCATTGGACATCAGTTCAAATACAGAAGTCTTTTTCCTGTTTTTTGAAATGAAATAAATGCATTAGTGATTATGGTTTGTTATGATCAGTTTTCTACTTTATATGATTTATTGCTGGCCATTTTCTTATCTCAGGCCACAGAGTATTTCTCTAATTAAATCCTGTAATCACTCTAAGCAATACTCCATTTCT
Source organism: Peromyscus leucopus (assembly GCF_004664715.2). Lineage (NCBI taxonomy): Eukaryota > Metazoa > Chordata > Mammalia > Rodentia > Cricetidae > Peromyscus > Peromyscus leucopus. The sequence continues at coordinate 120,145 of NW_023505410.1, read as the reverse complement.
GTGAAAACACTATATCTTACAAGCACAAATGCCATTGATAATAGAAAGAGAATTTAGAAGAAAGAAGAGTAGAAAGGAAAACTATGATGTGAACTCAGTTGTCAGCAAAAGGATACACTCAAATACAGAGATTAAATGATCTTCCCAGAATACTCTGTTAGTTGAAAGCAAAGTGGAGCAAAAGGAGGTGTCTTATATGTGCATGTTATGGTTGCATGGTGATTTACATCACAATGAATAAAGAAAATAACACTTCCCTAGAAGCAAAGCATGTAAAATGTGGATGAAAACATAGGCACTAGGAAGAGTACTTCTCTGGATTTACTCTCTCCATGTCATATGTGATCTTTCATAGCCTACAAAGACCTTTCAAAGGTCACACTTATTTTTATCTATAATTAAATGAAATATAGTAATTACTCTGCTATCTACTGATTAATCTGAATTAATCAGAGTTGGAACTAAAAGCTGATTGTATTGAAAATAAGAGAGCACACGTCAATACCTTAAATACCTATTTTTAAAGGATCACAAAACTAAAATTAGTAAAATATTTTTTTAAAAATCTCATTTTACATCTCAGAAGAGATCTTACACTCCACATTTTGTTGATGATACTTCTTGGAATAATCAATAGTGCCCATAGAACTCAATCTGGAAAATGTCATGATTGGGAATGCCTTTTATCTTAGCTCAAAAAGTGAAAAACATTCAACTAATAAGGATCATTAGTAGAGTAACCTTATCAACATTAAATACAATCCCCATTGTAACAGAAGGCTTTGTACTTAACATTTCCACTAGCCAATTAATAGATTAGAATACAAATCATTAATAATAAAATAATAAATATAATAATTTGTGGTTTGCATTGCTAAGTTTTTCTCTTATTTTTCTTAGTTCTTTGAGAATGTCATACAATGTGTTTTGTCATATTCGCCCCTTTCCCCAACTCTTCCCAAATTCATTCCCCTTTCTCTACCCACACAACTTTTTGTCCTTTTTCTTTTTAATCCCATCTGGTCTATTTGTGCTGTGCACAAAAACCTTGGACTTGTGGTCTTCCATAGTAGTTGATTTACCAGGGGCTAAACTACAATCTCTTTTGTCTCGTTCTCCCTCCCTTTCTCTCTCTCTCCCTGCCCTTCCCTTCTCTTTCCCCCTCATTTCTCCCTCTTTCTCTTTCTCTCTCCAGCAGCTATCAATTGCCAATTGTTTCTCAGCTAAGGGTGGGACTTTGTGCACACCTTCACTCATCGTACTTGGATTTGGTCTGACTTGAGCTTGCAAAGGTCTTGTGCATGCTATAACTAACTCTGTGTGTTTATTTGGTCAGTTGCCCTGCTGTGTCCTGAAAACAATTTCCTTGAAGTCATCCACTACTTCTGGATCTTAACAATCTCACCATCTCTCTTTCTGTAGTGACTCTTGAGCCCTGGGAGGAGAATATATATGATTCAGATGTCCCATTCAGTGTTTAGCATGCCATTGTTTCTCTTTATTTACACCTTGACCAGTTGTGATTTCCAGTGTTAATCAGTATTTACTGTAAATAAAATCTCCTCTGATGAAGGGTAAGGGATGTATTAATATTTGGATAATATGATAAGACAATACTTTAACTCTATACCCATTTAGCATAATATAGTGACAGGTTTTCCTTAATGCCTATCTAGCTACAGATTCTTGGCCTGACATTGGTGCCAGGTACAGGCTTCATCCATGAAGTATGCCTAAAACCCATTCAGGCCGGTTGTTATTGTAGCTCACAGTATTAAAGCTGGGAACTACTGATCGTTAGTTTACTTTTCTCCTCTGTGAGTGTGTGTAATAAGCTACTGGTGGAACAGAAACTTTCTGGTGAGGGTCAGCTTGATTTCTGTCAGAAAAGATTTTTACACTTGAAAAAGAATTGTTTTGGAGCAGCTCAATCAACATACATTTCAGTTATCTGATGCTCTTTGATCCTTCATGTTTTTAAGTATGTTCCTTCTTAGGTCTACTTCTTTCTTTTGGTAAAAACAAAACCCTAATTCTTACTGTTTAAAACTGTTGGTGTTGAAAATGAAACTTAAAGAGCTATGAAATAAGACATTTTCTTTTCCTTCAACAACTACAGAAAGAGTACTGTGCAACATATACTAACAATTAGTTGGCATTGTCCCTAATTATGGTTTGATAAGTATGAAAATGTATGCTCATCTAAACATTATTATTATTTATAATACTGTTTAATCTCTTTGAAGTTATAACTACATCATTTCCCAATTCCCTTTCTTCCTTTCAAATCCTTTTATGTATTTCTGTCACCTGTTCTCTCTCAGAAACATAACCCCTTATTCTTTGTTGTTACATATGTACACAAACTCACAATACGTACATATAACATTTATATATGTATGTATATAATGTTGTATACACACAATATTTATACATAATATGTTATATATGTGCATATATCTATATAAATGTTGTATACACATATACACACAAATGCACACAGAAATACACACACACACACACACACAACTTGTTCATTCTGTATAAATGGTAATTTTCTGTATAGGATTTCAGTGCTGCCCACTTGGTATTATATAACCAATGGGAGCTCTTCTCTGAGGAAAACTACTTCTGAGTTGCTCGTAGCTCTTTGTCTAAGATGTGGCCTCATGTTAGCACACTTCCCCTTCCCACACTAGCGTATCTTTTGGTGCTGTCTGTTTAGGTCTTGTTTAGGCAGTCATGTTGACAAGACTTCATGGGTGTAGCTTCTCTGACATATCTAGAAGCAAATCCAACAGCAAACTTCTTGTCCCTCTGGCTCTGAGAATTGTCCTTCCTTCCTTTTCACAATGATCCCGAGCTATCAGTGAAGGAGTTGTCCTGTAGATGTATCAGTTGGGAATGGGTACCACATGATTTCTCTGTATATTATTTTTGTATTATACACTGGTCTTAGTAAATACAGCAAAGATTTATATTAGGAACACAAAAGTGCTAGATTTTAGTAAAGTAGATATATTTGAAAAGTTATTTTTCCTGTATCTTACAAATATGCATATTATACAAAGATATTCATATTGTATGTGAATATATACATATATTTATTATATATGAATATACTCAAATGTTCATTATATATTCATATAAATATTTATATATAATAAAAGTATAGGGTTGATTCAAAAAAATAAATCCTTTAAAATGTTAAAATTCACATGTATCTTAGAAAACTATTATTTTACCATTCAAATTAGCAATGTGGTATAATGTGTAGTTATGAGCAGTTTCTGTAAATATATGAACTGAGTAAATGTTTTTTATTATAATAAAGTTTTTTGATGGATGGCTAGGCTTTAGAGAAACCATATTGTTGTCTTTAAAAGCAATGAATGGAAAATGTTGCAACTCTAAGGAAGAGAAATTTGTGGCTCATGTACGAATTTAGATTCTTTTTCTTTAGATCTGATAGATGAAGCTGTTAGGTTTGATCCTGGTCTGTACTAACGTAGGTCCTAGCTGTTAAAGCAAATGGTTTGATTACTATGATAACTCTAGTGAAGTCTGGTCTGAATTCTAAGTATTATTTTAGCTCATAGAATTGTATTTGAAGATTAATGCTACAGTAGATTATTGGAACTCAAGTACACATTTCCATGCCAATGGAAGTATATCTGTTAATTTCTTTTTTTTCTTCCAAATATATATATTTTTAATTTTATTTTACAATACTATTCAGTTCTACATAATAGCCACAGATTCCCTTCTTCTCCCCTTCCTGGCCCCCTCCCCTTCCCCAAGCCCATCCCCCATTCCCACCTCCTCCAGATCAAGGTCTCCCCGAGGACTGGGATCGACCTGGTAGACTCAGTCCAGGCAGGTCCAGTCCCCTCTCCCAGATTGAGCCAAGCATCCCTGCATAAGTCCCAGGTTTCAAACAGCCAACTCATGCAAGGAGCCCAGACCTGGTACCACTGCCTAGATGCTCCCAAACAGATCAAGTCAATCAACTGTCTCACCTATTCAGAGGGCCTGATCCAGTTGGGGGCCCCTCAGCCTTTGGTTCATAGTTCATGTGTTTCCATTCATTTGGTTATTTGTTCCTGTGCTTTATCCAACCTTGGTTTCAACAATTCTCACTCATATAAACCCTCCTCTTTCTCACTAATTAGACTCCCAGTGCTCCACCGGGGGCCTAACTGTATCAAGAAAAGAGAGGGAGAACAAGGAATAGGAGACCATGTAAATGAAGACCACATGAGAAAAGGAAGAAACAAAGAGCTAAAGAGGTCCACAGAAATCCACAAAGATACCCCCATGTAGCTAGAGTTTTCTTGCCTTGCCCACAGTCAGGACAAATCTTTGTCACCCTCCAGTCCCACAGCCGCTCAGACCCAACCAAGTAAACACAGAGACTTATATTGCTTACAAACTGTATGGCCGTGGCAGGCTTCTTGCTAACTGTTCTTATAGCTTAAATTAATCCATTTCCATAAATCTATACCTTGCCACGTGGCTGGTGGCTTACCGGTGTCTTCACATGTTGCTGGTCATGGAGGCAGCTGGCAGTGTCTCTCTGCCTCAGCCTTCTGCTTCCCAGAATTCTCCTCTCTCCTTGTCCCACCTACTTCCTGCCTGGCCACTGGTCAATCAGTGTTTTATTTATTGACCAATCAGAACAATTTGACATACAGACCATCCCACAGCACTTCCCCTTTTCTTTTTTTAAAAAAGGAAGGTTTTAACTTTTACACATCTGCAAAGCCAGCTTGGTATATTGGGAATTTGGGCGTAGCCCCCACAAAAGACTGATGGCAATGGTCGAGAGACAGCTGGGACTGACCTACTCTGGTGATGGGATGGCCAAACACCCTAATAGTTGTGCCATAAACCCCATCCAAGGACTGAGGAATCTGGATGCAGACATCTAATTTCAATCCTTTCATTCGAGTAAGTTAAAGTTACTGACTTGATCATATGTAGAAACACTAGAATTTTAATAACGTAATAAAATGCTTTATTATAGTATAAATTTGGAATAGACACATTATTTTCAGTCCCATCCTAACAATGTTTAGTATGTCTGTACCTATATGTTCAATTTAGAAAACTATGGGTATTTAGCTAATTATTTAACTTACCTTACTTCTCACCTGCAAGGTGATAAAAGCACTTGTGTTTTTGTATGAGGATGAATTCAATCATAATATTTAGATGGGTGACTGGCACATAAGAAGACCTCTGTGAAGATGGAGTTTCATGATTATTTATAAGATGGCCAGTGTTCTCCAATCCATAGTGAGGGAGGGCTTCTCAGTGAGCTTTTGCATTCATTTCATACGAGCATTTCAGTTCTTAAAACTGCTTTACATGTGGGAGGAAATAGCTGTCTGCCTTAGATGGTGAGCTTTCATCACAGTCAATGACTTCTTTCATTGTAAGGAAGTAATGCAAGTTATCACATGGGAAAATTTAGCATGACCTGAAGATCTAGCATGCCTTGTTGCATTTTCTCAGATGCACTTAATGAAGGGGAATATGATAATGTGAAAGACATTTCATGCCTTGTAAACATCTGAAAGTGGATTTCACATGGAGCCGGCATGTTAAATCAAAGACAGTATGAGAATCAATAACCACTCAGTGAAGCATTCTATGTGGAAAAATCATTTAGAGGGAAGGCTCTGCTATTACTAATGTGGGGAACTAATGTGAGAATGAAGTATTCTACACTACATATGTTTCAAAAAGGTGTTAACATCATGCTAGAAGGTGTGGATATTTTCCTAACTGTTCTGTGCTGAAAGCAACTTGGCCATATTCAACTGGATATACCACATTATAGTCAGTTCGTGAATTGTAGTGTGAGGGCCAAATTTGTTTTCTTTTCTGAAACTCTTTTGAAAAGTATGGCCTGATGAAGTTGTAATTTATATTCCATAAAATTTACCGGTGTGTAATTCAAAAGTTCTTTTAGAAAGTATAGTTCAGAGGCTTCAGTACACTTAAGGCATTATGCAGTCATCACCAAAAAATCTGATTGTATAATGTTTAATTGGTCCATAGAGATGATAACAGTCACATGAGTATTACCTCTCACTCTGCCCAGCTCCTTCAGCACCCAGATCAGAGTAATTTGATTTGTGTTTTATGGACTTATGTATTCTGAGACTATATACATATAATATATAATCATTTATATACATAAATAATATATCACAATACATATTTTGTATTCCATATTTTGTTTCTTCATGTGTTAGTTGATAGACAGTTGGGTTGTTTTCTTTGTTTATCTGTTATAAATAATTTTGAAGGACTAGGGAGAATCACTCACTTGGTAAAGTGCCCACTGAACACATGAGGGCATAGTGGTGGCCATACATACCAACCCATGTTGAGGGAATGCAGACAAGTTGATTCCCTGAGGCTTGCTGTTCATTGAATCTATCCAACAAAGAAGATCCAGATTTGATGAGAGACCTAATCTGTCTTTAAAAACTTAGGTGGAGCTAGCAAGAGGGTAAAGCAGGTAAAAACAAAATCCCAAACTCAAAAAGCCATTTGCCCTGAGCCGAATGAAGCTTCATGACCTGAATTTGAAGCCTGGGACCCAAATGGTAGAAAGAAACAAACTTTGTGAATTGTTTTCTGACCTCTGCACATAGTGTGGCATGAGTGTGTATACACATACACAAAAACTCTCTTGCCCCATAAGCAAAATAAGTAAATGAATGTAATAAAACAATTTTAAAAATAAAACAAAGTGGAGAGGAGTCTAGAAAAATACCAGAAGTTGACCTTTGGCCTTAAACCCTGTACTTATACACCTGCTTTCACATGTACACAGACATGAATACATAAGCCCGTCTTTCACACAATAATTCTGATTTGTGTGTGTGTGTGTGTGTGTGTTTTGTGTTCAACACAGATTTTTTGAGGGAACATCTCTAAAATTAAATTGATGGGATTTCCCATCCATTTCTCTGTCATTGGGTGATCCCCGTGTCTTTCTTGGGACCTGTTTTCCAGGTAGCCTCTCTGGATGTGAGTAGCAGTCCAGTCATCCTTGTTCCACATCTAGCATCCTCCTATGAGTGAGTACATACCATATTTGTCTTTCTGAGTCTGGGTTTCCTCACTCAGGATGATTTTTTCTAGATCCATCCATTTGCCTGTAAACCTCATGATGTCATTGTTTTTCTCTGCTGAGTAGTATTCCATTGTGTATATGTGCCACAATTTATTTATCCATTCTTCAGTTGAAGGGCATCTATGTTGTTTCCAGGTTTTGGCTATTACAAACAATGCTGATATAAACATAGCTGAGCAAGTGCTCTTGTGGTATGATTGAGCATTTCTTGGGTATATGCCCAAGAGTGGTATAGCTGGATCTTGGGGGAGATTGATTCCCAATTTTCTAAGAACTCACCATATTGATTTCCAAAGTGGTTGTACAAGCTTGCATTCCCATAAGCAGTGGAGGAGAGTTCCCCTAGTTCCACATCCTCTCCAGCATAAAGTGTCTTCAGTGTTTTTGATCTTAGCCATTCTGACAGGCGTAAGGTGGTATCTCAGAGTTGTTTTGATTTGCATTTCCCTGATGATTAGGGATGTTGAGCAATTCCTTAAATGTCTTTCAGCCATTTGAGTTTCCTCTGTTGAGAATTCTCTGTTTAGTTCTATAGCTCATTTCTTAATTGGACTGTTAGTCGTTTTGATGTCTAATTCTTGAGTTCCTTATATATTCTGGATATCAGTCCTCTGTCAGGCTAGGCCTGGGTGAGTGCTGGGAGTCTAATTAGCAAGAAAGAGGAGGGGTTATATGAGCAAGAATTGTTGAAACCAAGGTTGGATAAAGCACAGGGACAAATAGCCAAAGGAATGGAAACATTACAACTGGAAAGGCGGCCCCAACTGGATCAGGCCTCTGAATAGGTGAGACAGTTGATTGGCTTGATCTGTTTGGGAGGCATCTAGGCAGTGATACCAGGTCCTGGGCTCCTTGCATGAGTTAGCTGTTTGAAACCTGAGATTTATGCAGGGACACTTGGCTCAATCTGGGAGGAGGGACTGGACCTGCCTGGACTGAGTCTATCAGGTTGATCTCAGTCCTCGGGGGAGGCCTTGATCTAGAGGAGGTGGAATAGGGGGTGGGCTGGGGGAAGGGGAGGGGGCAGGAAGGGGGAGGAGAAGGGAATCTGTGGCTGTTATGTAGAACTGAATAGTATTGTAAAATAAAATAAAATAAAGAAATAAAAAAGGAAAAATAAATTGATGGGATTTATGAAATTTTATGTAATTTTCAAAGGAGCTACCTATGCTTTTCAGTCTCACTCCATCCTCTCCAATGGTTGTACATTTTCTAAATGATGGCATTTCCAATGTGAGTGAACTAATATGTTTGTGTGTGTGTGTGTGTGTGTGTGTGTGTGTTTGATTTTCATCCTCTGATTACTAAAAAGATGAGAATCTTATGTATCATGTTTAGAGAAGTATCTACAGAAAATGCTTTGTCTGTTTTGGTACATAGATTTATCTTTCATTATTGAAAGTGGAAAATTCTTGTGTGTTGATAGTCATTCTTTAAAATCAGATATATGCTTTTTAAAAATTACCAGCGTTCAGTGTCTGTGCCATGTGTTTCCATCATCTTGACCTCATATTGAAATGATGGAAATAACAGAGGACATGCATATTAAAACAATCACAAAACATTATTCAGTGTGAAGTGATACTATAGACCAGAAATACACTGTTAAGATTGACAGTGGTTCTCATGAATGCAGGTATTTAAAAGCGTCATTATTACCTACAACTTCTTTTTTTTTATATGGTTCAGGAGGAGTTTGGTTGTTAATGGGAATAGCAAAAGTAAATCTTTATTACTGTGCCATAACCTCTTTCTACTGTATATGTCCCATCCTGTATGCCTCTGATTTTCATCACATCCTTTCACAATTATGCGTAAACATACAATGGTAAAAAAAAAACTTCTACTAAAAGTTTGCTTTGAGGATACTTATAACCAGTTCAGACCAATCAGCATCCTACCATCTATCTCCACACACAACTGAGATAGGACTGATAGAATCCAAGTTTAATCATCATTAAGGTAAAAGGAAAAACTCATTCCATAGTTCAGAGTGAAGTGTGGGTGAAGTTTATAGTACAGGTGGGGTCTTACATTACTCCCAGGTCCCTAAGTGCATTGTTGCAGAGTGTGTGTGTGTGTGTGTGTGTGGTGTGTGTGTGTGTGTGTGTGTGTGTGTATGGTGTGTGTGTGGTTGTGTTGTGTATGTGTATGCATAGTACATGCAGTAAGGAATCATAGAAGGTGCATGCACATTGCTTAAAGGAAGTGATGTTCCTGCACCCTAGATTATTCCCTATTTTGTCTGCCTTATTTGAAAATATTTTGTATCATTTTGTGTTTTGTTTTCCGTTAATGGTCTTTTTGAGCACAGACTTCTTAATTTTCTCTGTTTGGGGTTTTGGTTTTAAAGTTAGATTAAAAAAACTAAAATCATATAATCCAAAGTATGAAGGCTTTTTCCTTTCATTACTTTCTCATAAGAGTTTTACAATGCACCTTGGATTTAGCTCTTTTTTAATTTAGAGCTCATTTTTGTATATCAATAAAATGAGTCATTTACATATGACTGTTGATTATTTTCTCAATCTCTTATTAAAAAGTTTCCTTTCTTCAATAGTTGTCTTGGTAGATTTTCCAAGTACCACTTGCTTATAAATACATAGATATATTTTTGGATTTTCAATTCTATTGAATTGAACACATGTCTACCCATTGTGATAGAACTGTGATGTTTAGATTATTATAACTGAATTTCTGAAATTGGACATTGTGTCTGCTAATTTACTCTTTAGAGATTTTTCACCTATTTGATGTCTCTATATTTCAATCTACGTTTATATTTTTTACCTTCTACAAACTCTACTGCTGTTTCCTAAGATTTAACATCTAACTATTCTATCGATTTTCTACTATCATATGAACACAAATATGCCTGAATGTAATTGTGACTGATGTGTAAGGGATGCATTTTTGAAAAATAATACGATCCTTTTTAATTTAATATCATATTCCATTTTCTTTTAATACCTCTGAACTTACAAATGTTGGCTATACAAAAAATATATATTTGTTTAATTTGAGAAGACAGACTCTCACTGTGTAATCCAGTCTGGTCTCAAACTCACAGTGAGTAGTACTATTACAGCCATGCACAACCATTCCTAGAAAAAAATGTCTTTTGAGTTGTTCAACAGTAAGCCTGATGATAGTATGTGTGAAAATCTGAGGCTGTTTGAAAAGCTATTTGATTTTTTTTCACTCTTTGTGGGCTCATCATCCAGCTCCCAAATAATACATGGAGACTTACTCTTACTTACGAATGTCCAGCCTTAGCTTGGGTTGTTTCTAGAGAGCTTCTTAAAGTATCCTGTTTCTCTTTAACTGTGTTGTGCCCCTGGGCTTTTTACTTTTGTTTATTGTATGCATATTTCTTTCCTTCTTACTGTGTGGCTGGGTGGCTGGCTCTTGTGTCCTCCTCTCCTCCTTCTCTTCTTGCTCTTCCCTCTTCTCTAGATTTCTCCTCTTATTTATTCTCTTGCTCACCACCCCTCCTACTTCTCTCTCCTGCCTTGCTATTGGTCATTCAGCTCTTTATTAGACGAATCAGATGTTTTAGACAGGCAAAGTAACACAGCTTTACAGAGTGAAACAAATGCAACATGAAAGACAACAACACATCTTTGTATCATTAAACAAATATTCCACAGCATAAATGAATGTAACGCATCTTAAACTAATATTCCATGACAGGAGAACACTTCTCAGTATTAATCTAATAATGCCTTTGTTCCTGTGCTTAAAAGATCTAGAGCTGAGTTTTTCCAAGTTTGTCTTATTTGTTAGGTGCTTGCCTTTATAATATCATTGTATTTCCATTATTTTGTTCATTTATTAATAGATGGTATTCTTTGCCTCTAATAAGAACTTAAAGCCTAAGATGTTAGGCGTGTAGGTTATGCCATGAAAGATGAAGAGAATATATTCTGTTTCTACTGGGAAAATCAATTAAACAACTTTTAATAAAACAATGCACTAATTCTAGTGAAGTCAATTTATGTGGTCTGAGGAAATAGTTACCATTGTAACATTTACTTGTAAATAACAGCAATCAAAATTTGCTACTATTTAGAGAAAACTAATGTTTTAAGTGTCCTTAAATTCAATAAAAAGTAAAAAAAAATATGAAGAAAAAAAGAAGCTATTCAAATAAATAGCACTAGAATGCTTACTGAAATTCTAAAGTCACTCTTAAAAATAAATCTGGATTGCTATAAAAATAGACATTTCTTGCATAATGAAATGACATGAAATTTAAGCAAAAAACAAAACATCAAGAGCAAATCAAATGCAGTTGAAATATCAAGTTGATAAACTGTACAAATTAAGCTGAAACATTTTTTTCAACGCAGTCATCATGGTAATTATGAACAAAAACCTAAATTCAAGAAGGAATTGTATCTACCCTGATAAAGATTATGAACCAGGAACCCAGGGTGAATTACACATGATAGTCTGATATTTTTCACTTTTTCAAAGCAGAAACAGGCAATGGTACTAATAGTAACATACTACTGAACTAGATGATAGACACAATGCACTGTAACAAAAATAAATAAAAAGGGATGACAAAATTATATTTGTATTAAAAATTATCTAAGTTGAAAATCTTGAGTTAATTCACTAAAAAAATGAAGAACTTCAAGTAAGTGGAAAATACTATATTAGAACATGCTAAATAAATTTCTCCAGTATAGCAAAATTAATTAGAAAACAAGATGAAACATAAATTCCACTCACTAGACTAATCAAGATTTTATTAAGAAATGAGACAGAATTAATGAAAAATGTGTGAGATAAAAGAAAGAAATTATGAACTCTATGAAAACCATCAGAATTGTAAAATGACTAACAAAAGCATGTCTAAATAGTTCAATAGAAACAAATACTTTCTGATTTCAAAAAAGTTGTCGAATTACTACCAATTAAATATAAATATGCTTTAAAAAACACAATTGAAGTCCCCTAAAGATTTTTAAAATAGAAATAAATTGTAATATTCATTCAGAAAAGACAAAAAAAAATCAACAAAGCAATGTTGTTAAATCAGCCCAGTTAGGTGTTATTGAGAATACTAACTATTATAATCCAGCAGTTGAAGCAGTTAACTTGAGGAAGAAAATATAGAAATAGGTCAATGAAGTAAAATTAGAAGCAAAAAAATGCAACATACATAGCATTTTGTGTTTAAAGCTTCATGAGAATGTTTGAAGCCTCTTCTATTGCTGTGCGTAGATATTTCCGAGATCATGAGGTGAAAGTATTTATGATTGGAGCATCATAGAATTAAGAGAGAATGTATTCCAGGCATGACACCTATTGCTACTGACCCTGACTCGGTCATGTATAAGTCATAAGACAGCATGTTATTGCTGTCTTAGTGACTTTCCTATTGTGATAAGACATCATGGCCAAGGCAATCATGACCAAGAAGAAGTTTCTATGATGAGGATGAGAGCTCTCTCTCTCTCCATATGTTTGTGTATACACACACACACACACACACACACACACACACACACACACACACACATATAACACACATACACATATATATGAAGAGTTCAACAAATTGTAACAAATGCTGCTGATATTAGCAGCATGGAGTCAGTGGTAATTTGACAAAAGCTTAGGTAAAAAGGAATCCAACTCACTGATATAAGTATCCTCATGAGAACTAAAAGAAAGACACTTGAAACAGTGTTGTTTTAAAAACATGTAAGCAGAAAAGAAACTAAGGAAATTCTGAACAAAGGGAGATGTGTGCTCATATAATAGAAGGAATTTTCAAGCATTATATGCTGATTGGATGATTAAAAAGAATGTAAACATTAATTTTTGTTTAGACAGTCTCACTGTGTAGCAATTACTAGAGCAACTACTTTGCATGGGCAGGAATTTACCTTCTAGGAGATGATTGAAAATGTTGGCTTAGAGAAAATCATAGTGAATATTGTGATTGCATGCTCTCTTGTGTAGATGAATTCTGTTTCCCCAGGCCAGTAACTGAGCTCTCCTGTAGAAAGAGGAAATGACAGGCCTTTTGAAAATAACAATTATTATCAATCTAATGAATTTGCTTTAAGTTAAACTACCTTCTGGTAAACACACTGCTCTATCCTCTGAATGTCCTGTGGAGAATATCAATAGATATGTATATATGGTTGAATTGCAAATTAGTACAACAAGTACCAGTAAGATAGAAGCTCATAAAAGAAGGTTTCATGATTACAGGATATGGAGTCAAGGTGTTACATGAATCTTAGAGTTTCAGAAACTTCTGTAGGACTTCATGGGTAGAAAATAATCAAACAAGGTCATGAACACAAATAAATCTCTTGTTCATGGATCAGTGGATCAGGAAATCACATTGTTTGATGATAAATCAGAAATCATTGGAGTGTTCTGTCCTTTGGTATGATTCATTTTTCTCTCGATACCAAAATTGATAGTGAAGGTGTACTTGTTCTCATCAAACCTAGTGCCCCATTTTCATTAAGATACAGACTTTTCACCTTCTATTCTGTTCATTGTTTGGGTTTCTGAAGATGAGGAGGTGAAAGTGAATAAAAAATACTTATGGAAACTTAGCTTCCAATTGATCACTGCTTGAGGGCTATTAGGCAATCCTGCTGCTAAGACTTATGTCACCCTACATCATGCAGAGTAAATTATGGTATGGAAATGAAGGAGGAGTGATTATAACCACCAGTAGAGGCTTTCTGAACTAAGAAATATTGAGTACATAGTCAAGGAGCTTTGGAACTGGAACCCTGATGATAAGGAGCACACAGATAGGTGCCTTTCAAGATCTGAGGAAAATATGGATGCTAGGGATCATATGAGACCTCAAGGAGAGATCAATGATGGGAATCAGTAACAGACATTTGACGGGTACAATAAACTATCAAGTGGCTGGGCAAAAATCTGACTTCATGGAAGTATGCATTTAAACTCTAAAAGATGCATCAATCCTTCATTCCCCAAGCAGTTTCAAATACAGAGAACAGGCCAGGAAAGCTATGGAGTAGTTTTCCAAGGGACCCAATCCTCCTCTGAGGAACTCTTTGCACCCACACTTGATGATGACACACAGGATGAACACAGTGCTGGGAAAGAGTAAATGGGGAGAGTGATGTTAGGTTTATCTCTGCTTTTCTTATAACAGATGGTTCTACAAATGTGGGAAGAATAAATGCTTCTTAAAAGCACCCCTGAAACAATATTTAATTTTAAAGAACATATATTACTGAAATTAAGTTGTTAGAATTAAAACCTGTTGGGGTTGGGGATATAGCTCAGTGGTAGAGCACTTACCTAGCAAGCAAGGCCCTGGGTTCGGTCCTCAGCTCTGAAAAAAAAAAAAAAAAAAAAAAAAAAAAGGAATTAAAACAAGTTATAGATCTGTCTAGAAACTGTCATTGTAAGTGGATATAATACTTATTCTTTGTATGTATTAAGGGAAACGCCATTTACTATCTGTCTAAAAACTGTCATTCTACATGGATATGAAGTTTACTTTTAGAAAGTATTAAAGATTAAAGAGCACATACCATTTGTTTTTTGATTATTGTCAACATGATGTATGGCTCATACGTATTATTTAGTTTAGTATTTGATAACCTGAGGAGTTGAATATAAGTATTTCTACTTCACAGAAACTCATTGACGCAACACAACAATTAATATTTGATGAAAGATATACAGCTTTTTATTTAAAATTATTTCTTTTTTAATTAGCAAAATTGTTCATATTTGGGGGACAGGAGAGATGGTTCAGCAATTAAGAGCACATGCTGCTCTTGTAGAGAGCGCAGATCAGGTCCCATCACCAGCATGACTCCTAATAACCACCATAACTCCAGGTCCACAGGATCCAACTCCCTCTCCAGGCCTCCACAGGTATTGCACATATATGTGGTGCATAGATAAACATGCAGGCCAACCACTCATGCATTTAAAAAATTTAATAATTTTTTTTAAAAAATGACACTTATTTGTAAGGATAACATTAGGATTAAAGCATAAAACAGACACTTTCATTTCAGAATTCACGGTCTTAACTGATCTTCTGAGTTTCTATCATTCATAGGGTGAAATACTTTTTAAAAGGCGCCTATAACCTTGTACTATTTACTCACAGCTGTGACTCAATAAGCATTGCATTCACACAACATCCATGTTTTCAGTTTGTGTTAAGAAAATTGCTAATACATTGTCTGATGATTCTTCTACAGCACCGTTAGTAACAATAATACAACAGTCAACTCACTGTAAGACACTAACGAAGCTACCATATCCTACAGGAATATTTTTTTAGGCAGTAGGAAAGTTAAACTTAAATTCCCAGTCTCATGTCACAATCTCCTTAAGTTTTAAAGTAAACAGTCAAGACAAAAATTATATAACACGCACATACTATCTTTTGGTTTGGGCCTATAAGTAAAATAAAATCATGAAATAAATAAATAGATAAATAAATAAATAAATAAATTTATTTTACTATTTTTGAAAGAAATTTTCCAGTCTTCCTTTATTACTAATTTAAAACTTAGAAATATGCATTATTGTGGTGCAGGACATAGGAAGGGAGCCTGTGCAATCACACACACTGGGGCCAGAGGACAGCTTCCTGGAGTCAGTTCTCGTTCCATCATTATGCAGTTCCAGGTATTGAAATCAGGCTGGCGAAGCAAGGCTTTTACCTACTGAGCTATTGTACTGCTCCCCCATATTTATTTATTAATTTATTTTTATTACATTTTTGCTTATATTTTTTACAGCCTTTTGTATGCATGCATATGTATGGCACAATGCCACGGTATGTGGTTGGAAGGTAGAGGACAGCAACTTATAGAAGGTTGGTTCTCTTATGCCCTATTTCTTGGGATCAGACTCAGGTCTTCCAGACTGGAACATGCACCTGTACCTGCTGAGCCATTCATCTGCCCTATGTATTATTTATTTTCTTTTAGCTTCTGGTATGGCATAATATGTCAGCATTGAGGTATCACAGTCAATTGAATGACTGGCCCTCCTAAATAGTTGCTCTGAGTTCTAAGAAGGAATTCTCAATCAACTGTGCCTGTCCTTCAATAAGATTATAATTGAAAGAACGTCTATCTGCCTGAGATGTTATCCATATTTTCAGACATCTCCCCACAAACAAGGCTTTCAAATGGTCATACAACACCACAAGTTTGTATTGTTTATCTTATATTAGGATTAACAAGCTGAGCTAAAAATCTGCTGAGAAGTGTGACTTTCACAGTCAATTCCTCACCTTCAGTTTTATTCCTGAGTCACTTGCAGTGAGGTTAATGTAGGAAGGCATTTGCAATAAACAGTGTAACATACTCCTGAGACCTCAGAGTTATTTCAAATATTGGGACTAATTCCTGGTGAGATGTGAGAAACCAAACAAAAATCTCCCACAATTAAACAATGGGGGTATGAGTCCCTAAAAGATGGAAATGTTCTGTATTAAAAGATGGTGATATTGGCTATGTTCTGTGGAAAAACAAATACATACATGATTTGAATGTACATAGGACATACACTTTGGTCCTGTGCAGGACCACAGCTTCATGAGAAACACATCATGAGATGTCTGAAGAAAACATGAGAGGATGGTGAAGAAATGGTTTCAAGCTCTCTACAATCTATTAATATTAAATGTCCTCTATGAGAGAAAAGTAGGTAGTGATTATAGGGCTGTTAATGGAGAAATTCCACGGAGTCCAATTGCAGGTCCAAGAGTTTATTCAGGGTTTAACACACAACAAGAACAATTGAGTTGATCGAGGATTTCAGGCGGGCGAGGTCCAACGCGGTTCTCTGGAGAACTCTGCCTTGGTCCGCAGCACCAGCATGCAAGACCACGAGGTAGCCAAGGGAGCCTGAGCAAGTATTCATCCCAGGTTTTAAGGGGTCCCAGTCTCGGCCACGCCCCAAGAGGGGCAGGTGCCTAGAAGTTACCTGCTGCCTAATAGGGGCGGTGCTTCAGGATACAGACAACCACCTTTACAGGCTATAGTGACGATGGAGTTTCTTTAAAGGTGACATAATCTGTTGCTTTAGGTTGGAAATTTTGCTTTGCAGGTGTTCACTTGGCACTATAACAGAAAGAAGTTATGAGAGGACCGAAGACTCATCCTTTTGGAGACTCTCACAGCTTTGGAGAATGGGCTGCTTCTCAGTGTTAGTACTTTTCACTCTTCACAATTTCGTTGTGCTACCCGTGTGCTTAAGTTGTATAAAAAATCACCTGTATTTAATAAGCATTATTTACTAGCTTATTTACTCTATCAGGTCTTTCTTCTTTTTATATAGATTTGTTCTGTCGTCTTTGCTCATATCTTCCTAATTTCTTTCCAGACAATTTCATTTTCACTGAGAGCCTAGAAATACAGATTTTTAAATTACCCAGGCAATTAAAATGGTGACATGCAATATACTCTCAGTAAGAGTAACAGTTACTGTTTTATTGTCATTAATTCTCTAAATGATGTGATGAAAATGTCCTTCCTCATCTATTAGGGCTATACATATCTAGTGGAAAATAAGGTCTTACAAAATTATGCTTTGCTTCTGTTAATTTTATGTTTATTTATTTATGGAGTTGTGTGTGTTGTGTGTGTGTGTGTGTGTGCCTGTGCCCACAAGCTTAGCATTGCATCCATGTGGAAGTCAGAGGACAATTTGTGGGTGTCTGAAACTACTTTTACCACGTGGATTCCAGGGACCTAGCTCAGGCAGCCAGGCTTGGCATCAAGCACCTTTACCTGCTGACCCATCATACCTCAAATACACAGGCTTCAAATGTCCAAGTCAGCGGTTATTGATAAATATACTGACTAATGAAATCAGTGTCATAATCCAGATGCAGAACATTTTTACCCCCCAAAAGATTCTGGCACATGTCAGCTTCTCAATACTCTTGCCCAAAGGCTACTTCCACCTCTACTGTGACAGATTGTGTTGATTATCCATCTTTCCTTCAATTATCACCAACAGCTTAAGGCAGTCCTTTAAAATTCATTTTTTCATTGCATTTTTCTCAATTTTATTTTTATTTTATTATTTCTGAATCCCATATTTCTGGATTTTGTTAATTATTATCACAAAATGAGAATTGCTAGGAAACAAACTTCAGGCTGGATAACAGAGGTGTAGCGTACTTCTTAAGAGAGCTGGGTGACAATTTTAGGAACATAAATACCATTTTTGGCAACATTGAAAAGAAAATGTAAAGATAAGTGGTTATAAGACTCAGATATTCTTGTTGCTGTGACAAAATATCTGATGGAAAAATCCTGAAGGACAAAGGATCTCCTTGGCTGGCTGTATCAGTGTGTACAGTCCATGGTAGAGATGGCCAGGTGATGGGACAGGCTTAGTCCACAATGTCAAGGGCTGTGCTTGCTTCTCACATTTTAGCAGACCAGGAGCTCTAACACACGTCTGCTAGCTGAGTCCCATTTTCAAAAAGTTGTACAGTTTCCTCATCTGGTGAACAATATATATTCACCCATGGAAACATTTCATATTCACGCCATAACAACCTGGTGGGTGTAGATAAACAAGACAGCAACAGTCTGGACACATTAAACAGAAGTAGATAGTTATTGACCTGGGAAAGACAAGTGGAAATATTTAGATTATGTAGTAGGTGTAAAGATCTGTTCCAATATCAAAGTGCCAAGAAATAATATTATCTTATTGTTTCTACTTAATGGAAGAACTTTGAAATATAATATATTCAATTTAACAGACTTTAAAGCATGCATATATTTATTCATTTCGGAGTCCCAGTATGGATGCAGATACTGAATTCTTTCTTCATATCTTAGCAGTATGTATTTGTTTGACTAGTAAATTTTCAAGGTACATGAGCATGATAATTAAGTACCTAAGTCAAGTTGTAAATTACTTCTTTCCATAAGAAAGAGAACATTTATATTCCCCTTCCCCCGTGAAATACTTATATAATAGCTGTTCTAATCATACAGCATATAACTTTTCAAAAGGCTTCTTCTTTTTATTCCCATGGCACATTCTAATGAAAGAAACATGTACATTTTAGTATATTATCTAAATAATGTTACTTTTTAAAAACCATCA
Organism: Peromyscus leucopus; assembly: GCF_004664715.2. Classification (NCBI taxonomy): domain Eukaryota; kingdom Metazoa; phylum Chordata; class Mammalia; order Rodentia; family Cricetidae; genus Peromyscus; species Peromyscus leucopus. Next base: position 100,869 of record NW_023505410.1, on the reverse strand, counting down.
GTGCCAAGTCAGAATCTTTGTCAATATTCTGAGAGTGAAATACACACACACACACACACACACACACACACACACACACACACTTCCAGAATTTAAGAAAATGCTTTTTTTCCAGAGTTAAAAACCTATCTAGAAAGCCTTCCATGGTTTGTTTTAGAAGGAAATTACAAAGTCTAAAGTTCTTTCTTTTTCTAAGCTTAGAGAACATATGTGCAGAGCATTTATTGCCTTTTTTGATATGACTCAGCTCGTGCTTTTTTTTCTTTCAGATGTAATCTGCAGTTTTTAACTCAAAATCTCATGTTCTTTCCTTTCTGCCCTTTGGTGCAGTATTGATGTCCAGTGAGTATTGGTGATGGATATGTAATGTCCACTGTACCTTATGTTGGGTAAAGATTTCTTCATGATTAATGCAATCATTCCATATAAAACCTCCTACTGGTTTTGTATAGGTTAAAAACTATTATGAGAAAGGATACTGGATTAACCACCCAGAACTGACACATCTTCTTAGGACACCACACATCATGAGGAATACTGATATTCCTCTCACAAATTTTATGGCTCAGCCAATGCCCCCAATTGCTAGGGAATCTGCTGCTGTACCCACATGTAGCTATTCTTGGCAGAGCAATCTCTATAAATAGTAGCAGTTATCAACAATAAACAAAGCAATAAGAAGTCAATCTTTCTAAAAACAATAGATCTTTCATTTAAAAATAGAATCAATATTGTAACAACTACATGAGTAGTGAGACCTATTAGGATTTTAAGCTCATTTAATTATTTATAATTCTTTAGAAATATGTAGCATACATGATAAGAACTGTTCTTGACATGAAAAGAAAATCTAGCATAAAATATTTTTAGAAATATCCTTTATGAGAATATGGATTGTTGCAAATTACTCAGGGGTTTACACAAAGATGATTGTTGTAGAATAATTGCATACATTTCTTAGTATATTTTATTTCTATTATGCTTGGCTTACACATTCACATCATTATAATAACTCTTAAAGATAAGTAATGAAAATAGGACTGTCTGTTATAAAGATGGAAGCATCTAAGCTTTAAAATAAGTGATTAATTTAAGATCCTATTTTAAAAAATCCTATAATAAAAATGATTGGCATAAAGACACACCAAAAGTCTCATGATGTGATTTTCACAATTTCATTTTAATTTTAATAGCCATCATTTACTTAAGGAACTGTGTTTTGTCAAGATAATTTCTCTATCTAGATTTAGGAAAAATACTAGGACAAGTGCCTTGTGGAAATTTTGTGTGTGTATATGTGTGTAAAGAAACCAGAAGTCAATGTTTGATGCTGTCTTAGAGTTACTATTGCTGTGAAGGGACACTATGACCATGGCAGCTCTTATGAATGAAGGTATTTAACTGGGGCTGGCTTACAGGTAGAGGTTTAGCCCATGGCAAGAAGCATGGCTAACACACAGGGAGACATGGTGCTACTGAGACAGCTGGGAGGTCTACATCTGGGTCCAAAGGCAGCAGGAAGAGGGTAAGCTGCCTGGCTTGAGCTTCTGAAAACTCAAAGTGTGCCCTTCAGTGACACACTTCATCTAACAAGGCCACACCTACTCCAACAAGGTCACATCTCCTAATAGTGCCATTCCCTATTGGTTTATGGGTTCCATTTTCTTTCTTTCTTTTTATTTATTTATTTATTTATTTTTTTTGTTTTTCGAGACAGGGTTTCTCTGTGTAGCTTTGTGCCTTTCCTGGGACTCACTTGGTAGCCCAGGCTGGCCTCGAACTCACAGAGATCCGCCTGGCTCTGCCTCCCGAGTGCTGGGATTAAAGGCGTGCACCACCACTGCCTGGGTTCCATTTTCATTCAAACCACCGAAGGTGCCCTTTTCAGCATTTTGACCTCATGTTTTGAGGAAGTGACTTTCACTGATTCAGCTAGACTGGCTAGCCAGCAAATTTCAAAGATCCTTTTGTCTCTACCTCCCCAGGGCTGAAATTGTAAGAGACAGTCACTCACTACTGCACCTAGATTTATATCTGGATCCTGGATATCTGAAATCAATTTGCCATGCTTCTGTGGCAAGCATCTCATTGACGAGTCTCCTTCGAGCTCTCACCATGGAGTTTATATTTCATCTGTCACTCTACTTGTGTAGTTATACAGGTTGAAAAATGCTTTAAAAGACTTACAAGACAAATTTAAAGCATTAAGTGGGATGATATTTAATCAATAATATATCTAAAATAATTTCTAAGACAATTTCCAGTGGTGTTTTATCTTAGACTTTCCAAATTATGTTTAAGTGTATTTTAATTTTTTTCATTTTGATTTTTTGTTTAATTATTTCTTGAGAATTTCAATCATGAGTGCTATATTTACATGAGTTGTCCCTGCTCTTTCCTTCTTCCAACTCCTCCCACACCCTCCACATCAACTCTTCTAAAAAAATTGGCCTCTTTTTCTTTAATTGTTATTATTATACATTACATATAATTGTAGTGGGTAGCCATTCCAGCTCTTGATCTGGAAGTTCCAACCTTCATTGAGGCTTTGGTAACTGTCATGCCTACAAGGCGGGGTCAAGAGAAGACCCGAAGACCCGAGATCTGGATGCGCAGCTCTGTTGGTTCCTGGAACCTGGACACTGGAGGTAGACTGATCAGAGTTCTCCAGAGAACACCACCAGACTGCGCTACACCTTTCGCAGACCCTGTTACCTATCCTTTCACTTGTGAGTTACCCACAAAATAAACCTCCCTTTTAACTACGTGGAGTTGCCTTAATAATTTCACCAATATATAACCTATTCAATGTTGCTCATATATATATATATATATATATATATATATATATATATATATATATATCATACATATATGTATATATATATATATAACATACATATATGTAAGACATATACACATAAACGCACGTGTACACACACAATATATGCTGTTATGTAGAAGTCGATCCTTCTGCGACCTTCCCCATCTACTCAGACATGTCAACTGGTGCTGTCATTTCAATTTTTGTTTTTCAAAGACTATTTAAAAAGTAACCTGCAAGCCCTGATAACTTCCATCAATTACATTTAGCATACTACAGACACTAGCCATTTCTGATGTCAGCATTTTTTAAACCACATTTGAGGCTATGTTTTTGCTTTGTATTGTTTCTATGCCATCAAAGTTCAGGTATGCAGATGGAGAGTGAACACATGTTTTCAGCTAAGTTTAGCCAAGTGTGAATAGATTAAGCTACATAATATCTAAAGTCAGTTGAACATAATCTTTATATAAATTATCATTAAAATGTTTATATATGAATCAATCTATAATTTAGCACCTTTCTTAGCTAATGTTAACTCTAATTAGCTAAATACTCTTCAAACATAAAACCTACATAACTAATTTGGGAAAATATGTGTGATAGATTATCAAATTGATTTCACTTAGTAGAAATATTTTAAACAAATTTTGGGGTATCAGAAAGAATATTTGCCCAAGCAACATGAATTCTTGGTCTTAATTGAACTCACTTGTTACATAATTAATTGATAAAAATTAAATGCATTTCAAAAAGCATCAGGTCTTACTTAGTGAGCCAGAGTTACCTAATATGTCTAATGAGAAATGAATCTTAGCCAAGCATGGGTTGGAGGATCACATGAAGACTCAAGCTATGGACAGTTTATTCCAAACAATCAGACTTTTTATACTCTTAAATGAAACAGAATAGAAAGGCAGTTGCCAGCATCAATACAACAGTACTTGCCAGTTCCTAATATATTAGTGAGCTATACAGAGTATATAAGATTAGTGTCTAAGACTAATAATCCAGCCAACCTTCTATATGCTTCTTTGACTTCTAGAGCACACAGAGAAACACAAGGTGACCTGAATCCTTCACTCCCTGGGGTGGTGGTGCCTCTGTTTCTCAGGAGCTGAAAAGCATGCAATGCCCCAGGAGCCATGCAATCTAACCTAAAAAACTATGATTATATGTTCAAGTTTTATCAACATTGATTATAAACATATCATCTCTGTATTGCTTTTCTAAGTTGATATCTTACAAACTTATGAGTACTTGAAACAGATTTGGGTAAAAATGCATCTTTTATTTTCATGTGAAATATCTCAAAGCCAATTAAAAATCTCTGGAGTCTTCTGACTAAAGAAACATTTGGAAAACACAAACTTGACCTTCCAACATGATTACCTATGGCAGATTTTGATTTGTTACTTGTTCTTTTCAACCAGAATGTAGATGGGCGTACTTGAGGAAAGACTTAGCTCAGGCAGTTATGAAACTAAGTCATCTTGTACGATCATTCATTGGAAGAGGAACTCTATGTTTCCCTCATACAGATGAGGAATGAATAAAAACATTTAAGGATAGAATTATTTCTTTATATCCTTTAAAAGTCTTTTAGAACAAAAGACAGAGAATTTAGTGTATGGCAGTATCTTAACGCCAAGCCACCTGCGTCCTCCAAGAAGCAGGAAGTTCTACAATCTATCAAATGGTCTGGTTCTCTTTGCTGACATTTGATAATGGTACAATTTTCCCTCCACCGCCTTCCACTCCACTCACCTACTTTCCTCAATTTCATCAGAGGTTTGGGAGTTCTGTAATCATTTTCCAGATAGTGCATTCTGGTTTCCCAGAATGATGCACAAAGCTGAGCACAGTTGTCTAAATGAGTTCCCACAAAGGCAAGCACTCTGTCATCACTGCAAATGGGAGTCATTATGTGGGGAATAGGATCCAAATGAAACGACCATTAGCAGATATATCTTGAGTAACACAGTGATTTCCTAGCTTGTGGACCTTCTCTGTGGTCTCCTTCCACAGTTAAAAGTGCAGTTTCAGAGTTCTAATTCTTTCGGTTTACATGTTAAATAAAACTTTTATAACTATGTTGTTATTTTCTCATTCACTATGTGCCAAGATATGATCAAAGAAGATAAAAATGTTCACATACCTGGCAGAGGGATACCATGGCCATGAAGGTTGTTTTCCAAGGATAAGTTTCTTCCATGGCATTAGAGATGCATTGACGATCCTTATGATTTTTCACAAATAGAGGAAACTTGACAAAATAATTTGTAGTAATGGAGGACTGTATTTGCCTTTTCCCCTAAGTTAAAACAGGGGAGAAAACATTCAGATTTTGACTCAGGCTGGCATAAATCCCACACTCCATACTTTTAGCATTAATTAGCCCACGCAACTGTCATAGTTACACATAGTTTAATCAGAAGGTTATTCATTAATCATTGAAAAATATTTAGCTTGGATTTGCTCTCTGCTAAAACATTTATAATTTTTTTCATTAATGTGAAAACAAATAACTCAGAGTAAAATTTATATTTCAGTGAGGTTAGCAAGTAAATGCTATATGTACTAAATGCAATAGTCTATCTATTGCATTGAGCTTGCCTACCAGTTTGCTAGCCCTGGTGAAGGAGAAAGAGGACGGTTTAATACAACATAGTCTTACTTAATACCTTATTCAAGTCATGATAACTCTGTCTTCTTCACTATTGTACTTTATATGATTTTCTGAAATATATATAAAAATCATTATGAGCCTGCTGTTGTTTGTGTTTCTTCTTTTGGGGACCCACCACCCAGCTCCCAAATAAATCACACATGGAGGCTTATTCTTATTTATAAATGCCCAGCCTTAGCTTGGCTTCTTTCTTGCCAGCTTTAAGCTTTCCTTAACTTAAATTAAGCCATCTACCTTTTGCCTCTGGGCTCTTCCTTTTTCTTACTACTGTGAATCTTACTTTTACCCCATGCCGTGCTGTGTAGTTGGGTGCCTGGCTCCAGGTGTCTTCCTCCTTCTCTGACTACTTCCTTTTCTCTCCTCTCTCAGATTTCTCCTTCTATTTATCCTCTCTGTCTGTCAGCCCTGGCTATCCTTTCTCCTGCCTTGCTATTGGCCATTCAGTTCTTTATTAGACCATCAGGTGCTTTAGACAGGCACAGTCATACAACTTCACAGAGTTAAATGCAATATAAACAAAAGTAACACACCTAAAAATAATATTCTACAATATAAACCTTCCTTATTTGTTCTTCTGGTTTAAATATCTAGGCAACTTCTTTATTTTCTCTTATACATAATCATCTTTATCCATATCTTATGGTAACACTGAGTAAGATATTTAAAAACGTGTGAATCTACCCTGCTGGACATCATAAATCCATCTTGCTCCTATTTGAAAATACACACTGAAAATTCCCTCAGTTTTCCAGTTCATTTTCTCCCATTCTCTATGGCTTCTTCGTCATTTTCTCCTCCCTCAAACCTCACACCCTTGTGTTTATCTCATCTAGTTAATTTATTTGTAACATAGAATCCAGGAGCTAGAAAGGCTTTGCAACTGGAAAACATACACTTCTCTGAATCAGGACTCATCTCTTCATAGTTCTCTTCCGTTCAAATGGTAGAGGAGTCCCCTGCCCTCTATTTCAGGTCATTTTTATCACTTAATTCTGGATTCACTATTCTTCCTACTTTGGTCTTCCTTATATTTTCAATCTTTTCCTGCTGGTTTTTCAATGAAACAAACTCATCTGCCCATGTGGTGTTCTTGCAGGAAACAGTTACCACCCTGTCTTCTTGAACACCTAGCAGACATTTTTTCTGTGATACATACAATATGTTTCTACAGCATGATGCCATGAAAAGTGCAGCACCATGGCCATTAGTGACCTGCCTGTGTGAAACCCAGTTGAAAGTTATCATTCACCTTTCTACTAATAGTAACTTTTACTAAATCTCATCTTTTTAAGACAATCTCATACTTTGATACCCAAGTCACCTGTGCGTATTTCTTTTCTCCTAACAAGTCCCCTTCTTCCCAATATGCTTTACTTCTTATTCAAAACATTTACATCACTAATGAATGAGTCTTTTTTTCTCTTTTAAGTATTGTAACTAATGTTTTTGTGTGTATTTTCATTTGCTCACATAATAATCTCAAACTTAGTATGCTCAGTATTGTTTTTTTATCATTAGCTGTGCTTCTGTCCTTCATGCATACACAACCCATATAATTGTTTCCTCTTTTTGTGTTCTGATTCTGTTAAAGATACCACCATTATTCAATTAGAATTCTTGAGAAATTTCTACTTGTACTATTGCTTCTTCCAAACAAGCATATATCCTGCTGGCTGTACATTATAGACACTTTGAATATTTTATAAGAACATCTCAGTCCTCTCCATCATCTTCTAATATCTTACCTTGCTTGTTTGTCTGCAATGATGCTGAGGCTTTGTGTGAAATCTAGGTCTGATTGTGCCTCTATCTTCTCTAACTTTTTTGTGAATCTCCATTATAGGTTAGACAGAATTCAAATACTATGGCATAGACTTGAGTAGCAGAAATTAGAGTGGAGTGTCTTTCCAATGTGGCATATTACAAAACTTAGACAGTTCTGTTTACTTACCATTATATTTTCTGGACACATAACTAAACAGTATTATAAAATAATCTTATATTAATTAACTGTACACTGAAGTAGCTTAAATCCATCTTGTATCTTTCCTTCAAATGATGTTTCTAAGGCATCTCTATTATGACATGACACGAGAGTGCTCTTTTTGTCATGGACTTCCTTTCCACATTTTTGACATCACATTACTTTGCGTTGTTGATTTGTAAATGGGAAGTGGAGAAATTTCATCTCTTCATTGCATGAGCCTGTACTATTAGGTATGTAACTCCAATATCTAAAAGCCTTTTAAGTCATAAAAGGTTGCAATAAGTTTTGGGTAAGTTATGCTAATGAAATTTATTCTGATTTGACATTAAGCTAGTCTTCATCTCCATTTCTTCCATTCCAGTGAATGATCTTATTATTCACTGCAATAAATATTAATGTATTTGATTATGGGGTACTACCCCAGACCCTGGGGTATAACTTACATACATGGCATTTGCACAGGATTAACTTTCTAAAATATGCAAAGCTTAAAATCTAAAAGCCATTTTTTCCACAAGGGATTTGGATTAGGAATTCTGAACTTGTGGTAACCTTAATAAAGTGAATTGAAGTCTATTAAGCTCTTTCTTGAAAATGGGAACCACTGAAAGAATGTATTTGAAAGAAAATTTACTTTTACATAGTAAATTGATATCTTCACTTTCTAGAATATCTGTTGCATGGAGTTGGGTTGCCTTAAAGTTTCAGCATTCTCCATATTATATTAACCTGGCTATTGTAATTCAGACAACTAATAACAGATTCACAGTCTCTGTCAATAAAACCCTTGTAAGTTTTAGGGCTGCTTTAGGCCTCCATTGGGCACCTAGTGATTCTACACAATGATCTTCTACAGCTACCTAATTACCAAAGATCAACTATTTTGCAGTCTAGACATTTCAGGTTTATGGAGGTAAATGGAAAAATGCTGGAACAGATAGACTATTCTTGATCCCCAGCTGGAAATAACAAAGCCTTTAAAAAAGTTCATCACCCCTCTGTGTGTGTGTGTGTGTGTGTGTGTGTGTGTGTGTGTGTTGTGTGTGTATGCGTCTGTGTGTGGTCCTTCAGGCAGCAGTAGATCTGTCATATTCACAGTTGTTGCATTTCACTCATTACTGACACAAATGTATACACTGGCTCAGCTTCACCTAACTGGTGCTTTATTCTGCCTCCATGCCTACACAGCAATTAGAAATTCTCAAGGTGATTCCTTCTAGTTTTCTTGACAGTGCTGCTATCCTGGACTTCAGTTTACATTGGCTTGCATTCAAGGGTCTTCAAAATAGTCATTGAGATGCCCTCTGTAAATAGCATAGTTCTCCAGTTTATTAAATTAATCTTTAGTAACCAAGAGCCTCAAGCAATTTTATGCATATTAATAAAATATTTTCTGGCTATTCCTGAGTAGATTTTAAAAATACTTCAGTATAAAGGCTGTTAGCATGTAATACTTTATGGTGTTTATTTGCAACAAGAAAAAGAAGAAAAATTAGAAGGTCAAACATATATACTAGCTGTGATTTCTGGTTACATTCTTGTTAAATAAGATTTTATGTTGTAAAGGTTCACTGATTTCTTTAAATGTAATTAAGATTCCTGTTAAAGAAATAGAAATATTAAATTATGTAATTAATTGTCTTATTTCTCAAATTTCCAAAATAAAGCACATTTTTAAAATCTATGCAAACACAGAGAAAATAAAATTTTGGCTCTTATGTATGAGTCTAGACTTAACTATTATTACCTAAATACAAGTTCCTTTTACCAAGGCCTTTTAATGATATTTATTTATTATACATAAAGCAATGACTGTTTAGGGCTATGATTGAAGTAGTATTAATTTGTATTTCAGGTTTTTGTAAATGCTTATTGTTTTATGAAAGAATTCAAGTCCTAAAAAAGGAATGCTTTGTCTCTAAAATAGCATCTTCAGCTTTTAACTTTAATGAAAACTAATTTATATTAGTAGAAAATATGGTATAAATATCAGAAATTTAATATCTTTACCCAACAACATTTTATGACTACTGGCATGACCTCTGTTGCTACCACCACTGAACGTGTTGAGTCAGAGCTATTCTTCTTATACACCTCACACTTTGCTTTCCAAAATTTTAAGAGGCCTAAGCTAAAATAAGTTTTTAAAGCAAAAATCTATATTTATTCTTCAACAGGGAAGGTAATGTGGAGGTAATAGTCAGGGTCCTTGTATGACTTTCAGGAGCATCTAGTTAATGTCCTAGGGGGCTCATCCAAGAAGCAACTCATCAGTTGTGTTGGCAGTCATTTCCTACTAATTATGTATCAGGTCTTAGCTCACAATAGGTTACTTAAAGTAAATTTAAAACAAATAACTAATTGTAAAAGAAAAAATTTAGAACATGTTTCTATTGTGAAATAGACATAAAATGCAAGTGGGATTACATAATGCAACACTATACATTTCTCATTGTAGCGATTAAATAATTAAGATCAACCAAATTTACATGACAGCTATATTTAATAGCCAAACAAAGTGACATAATTAACATGATGTAAGGCATGTTGTTAAATATTTTGAGAACAATTTTCATTTTTCAGCAATAAGGGTTAAAAAGTATTAATTGATGAAATGATAATTGATGAGATTAAATGATACAAATTCACAGAACATTTCCAGTGTTTGCTCATAGTCTTCAAACATCTTATTCAAGGCTTTTAGGAATCATAGCATGAAGATGGTAGAATGATTTCAAAAAGGTTTCCAGTGTGCTGAAATTATGTCATTGGTAGATTTATAATAATTAAATTAAAAAACTCATAGCTGTGCTTCTTCCACTGACTAACTTAACCAAACAAATATTAATGCATGAAATTCTCCAAGACAGCATAACCTCATCTCATAGAGCTGCAGATACATTAATGAGTCAGGGGACCAGTCTGTAGTCTCTCTCTTTGTTTTTTAGTTAAGTTTTTATTTGGGACCCTTTGAGTATCACTGGAAGAAACCTAGTTGATATGGATTGGTAAAAGTGGAGTGAATGTGAGTAGGTGCTTACATTATTAGCCGTAGACACAAATAGAAGTCATATAATGTGTATTGCTAACAAATTTGACTTAAAAAACTTAACAACAAAGAAATTATGTAGAAAAGTCCATAGTAATGAATCTCAGATAGAAATATAAGGCCCAGGTTCTTTACCTTTTAGGTTGTTTGGCTTTGTAATCAGTAGTTTTAGGGATAGTTATCAGAATAATAATATTATTCATGGCTAGGGGGCGTGATTCAGAAGTTAAGAGCACTTGCTGTTCTTGCCAAGGACTAGATTTCATTTCTCAGAATCCATATGATAGCTCATAACTGCCCAGTTCTAGGACATCTGACTCCCTCTTCTGACCTCCATGAGCTTCTGCAGAATGAGATGTACAGATATATACTCAAGCCTATGCATACACACATAAAATAAAAATTAATCTTTTAAAATGAGTAATGCTATACAAAGAAAACTTTTGTAAAAAATCCATTATGAAGTCAAATCTTCATTCCCTAAGAGCTGATAGCCAATTATCAATGACTAAGTAAGTGTCAAGGGTTAAAAAACAATTTATGAAAGGGTGTTTCCTCTAAATTCTCTGCACCATTTAACAAAGTAGACTTATTTTTCTGAACAAATAATGTATGGGCCTTTTTAATTTGATGAATTTTACATAATTGAGATATTAGAATCCAAAATAAGTAGAAGTATGAGAAGAGCTAGATATATTGACAGATTATTTCTCATAAAAAGATACTGAAGCACAAACAAGAATTCAAGGAGGAGATATCTTTAATTCAATAAATTAGAGCTGTTTCTTTTGATCTATGAGAAAAATTTACACTAAAGATCAAAAATGAAGGATCTCAAAATTGATACTGCTGAGTAGCCGGGCATAAATATCTTCTAAGATGAGTCACAAACTCAAAACTGAACTCCAAACTAAAATTATATAAATTAAATGAACATACCAAAGGCCACTTAAATTTCATTGAATTACATTTACAGTTTTACTATTCTGAAAAAAATTCATTACTTCCTATTAGGATGTGTGATATAAAATATAAGCAATGAAATATTCATCAATATGTCTACCAACTATCCACCAGAGCATGCTTGCTATCAATTCAGATTCCAGTGTCCTTGCTCTCTAAGAACAAACATGTGATTCAGAAAACAAGATATTTTTTGATAATCAAAGAAATATCTGATTAAAAATGGTATCAATCAAAAAAATATAGCATAGCCTAAGCTTGAATAAAGTTGAGCCATTTGCTTTAGAAAGACAGACATAGAGGTCAGGATAAGGTTCCTTCCAAAACAAAGATTCATCTGATCAATGAGAGGTCAGAGAACAAAGAGAAGAGCCTAAGATTCCAAGAAAAACAGAACAGAACAAACAAAAATCCTCCTAATATTTATTTGGAATTCTGAGGGGAGGAAGAGTGCTAATAGACCTTAACAACATTACTTTATGGAGGAAGAATATTGAAACAACATAAACTATTTTAGATTAAAATACTATATACATAATTTATGACTGTATACCCACACATAGAACATTTCTAGAATGTGTACTAAATCAAGTTTGACACTGGGAAGACTAGCATGACATGTGCATAAGCATATTATGGAAATCCCTGATGTTTTATATTTTGGAATGATGATATTGTAAACTCATTGTTTATCAAGAAGAATAAGAAGAGGAAGAGAAAGAAATTATCAATTATTCAACAATTATCATAATAAAGATTGAATAATAACATTCTGAACTAAGAATAATAACATGTTTATATGATCTCAGATATCCCTTTAAATCTTAAATTAAAAAAGACTTTATTTTCTTTTCTTTGTGTATGTGTTCATTTGTGTGTGTGTGTGTGTGTGTGTGTGTGTGTGGTGTGTGTGTGTGTGTGTTATAGTCTGTAGAGTGTATTTTAGGATGTGTTGACTTAGTATAAGAATAGACTTCAGGGAGTCTGAAAAACAGGTTAATTAAAATGTGTGACAGATTCTCAAATGTTAAATTTAAATGGCCTTTAACAAATTTTCTCATACAATTTTATGATCTAGACTATAGATTTGGTTGAGTTGGCACATTTCTTTCCAGGTATAGCTAAAAAGAAGATAAAAATTTAACCCTAAGAAACATGATCCAACAGCTGTCAAAAAAATTTTGTGGAGAAACATAAAAACCTTTGTTTTTTATCATAGGATTAACAGATTTAGTCTAATATATTTTTAAGTTAGTCAAAAAAGAAACACATAGCTTATGTAAAAGATGCATTTTAAAAATGGACTGTTCATTGGGTGTCAGTCATCTAACTGCCACATATAAAGCTATTTGCCCATGTAATATTTTTCTGTCTTCACAGTTATATAAGGCTGAGGAATCTTCCCCACTTTATACATTAAGCCAACTGAATAGTTAATTGTCAAATTGATTTGATTGAATTATGATTGAAGCAAGAGTAAATATTTTCCAGAGAATTATACTGTGAAGTCTTTGACCCAATTAATACATTAGTCTCTTGATGAATTCATAATATGATGGTATTATTGTGAGGTAGTGAAGAGTAGGACTTGGAGACTACAGAGTAAGTGATTGGGAACATATTTATAAGGCTATACATTGGCTTTTTGCTGGATAACATGATGTGAACTTCTCTGCTTTGCTGTATTTCCCACTATGATAGATTCACAGTCTGAAATCATGAACCAAAATGGATACTTTCACCCTTAGTTTGCTTATGTCAGTGTGGACAGTCAGCTCCCACCTCTTAAAATGGTTCCTATAAAAAGGAGAGAGGGATAAGAAGGTTTTAGATAGAAAGATAAGAGAAAGGAGACAGACAGAAACACAGGATAGCTTCAGGGGTACCGGATCAAAATCCACCAGCACCTTCTGTCTCTTCAAAGGGGCTTTGTATAACAATGCCAAGGAGTGGGGCAAAAAACCTCCCCCTTGCTAAATTAAAGCATACTGCACAGCCAAGACTAGACTCTTCCAAATACCTGGTAACTACACCCATGGTCTAATAATTTCCCTATGTAGCTCTGCTGAGTAAAGTAAGGTCAGATCTCACTAGGAAACCTTTGTGGGTCTCCATATGTCAGCATTCTATCACAATGACAAAGGTAACTAACACAACAACTGGGGGTTAACATGGGAAGAGGTCCATTGTTGTCATCCTTGTTCAGCTCACGTCTGGACCATTACATTGGTGAAACTCTGTGGGTATAGTTTCTCATGTTGCTAAGAGACACAATCTCACAGTAAAGTCCCTGATTCTCTAGTCTTTCCGCCACTTCATCGGTAGTGCTCTCTAGACCTTAGGTTATGAAGTGTTTTGTAGATATACCCATTGAGATTGGCCTCCACAACTCTTCATTGTGACTGCTTGCAGTTTTCTTTAATGGTCTCCGTCTGTTGCTAAGAGAAGATGCCTTGATGAGAGGTAAAGACTTCACTTATCTGTGAGTATAAGGACAAACGTTTATAGATTGCTATTAGGGATTGTGATGGTTAATTATAGTAATGATATCTTATCGATATATACTAAACATATATAATATATATTTTAAATATTATAAATACACATGAAAATGATAAATTAGAGGGTTTAGACTCTCCTTCAATAACCATGACTTCACTAGCACATGACAACCTGCATGGGGAGAATTCTATATAACCTCAACCCTACAGGAAGAAGTATAGACAACTTAGGAAAGTGGAGAAAAAGAGAGAGGTCTTCTCCAGGGAAGAACACACCAACTGGTTGTCAAGTGGGAAACGGTCTGCCCTGAAAACATCCATGCAAAGTAACACTATATAGATTGAACTGGTTATGTTGAAGAATATATATGTATATACATACATACGTACATACATACATACACACAAACATATACACACATATATAGGTGAAATAACAAAAATTGCTAAGAAAAGACACCATGAAGTTGAAAGAAAGTAGGGAGGTGGGGTTTTAGAGGGAGGAAAGAGAAGGGAGAATGGTTGGAATTAAATTATAATCTCAAAAATTTTAAAAAAACACTAAAAAGGGAAGAAGTTTGACTGAAGGGACATAGTTAATGACAAATACAGTTGTACTACACAGATCTAATTTTTATACTATAACATAGCATTAGGAATAGGAAAACTTGAGTAGTTCTAGTACTAACTACATTCCAACAGAAGGCAGTACATCTACAAAATGCAACAGGTTTATTTGAATGCAGCTGTAGATGCAATTGGCTTGACAGACATTAGTTAAGTATTTCAGACATTTCTTTCATTAATCCCCTTTATAAACTAAACGATGTTAGCAGAATCAAAAAATATTCTTAACTTTTACATTTTGTTTGTTTGTTGTATCTAATATACTCTTATGTCTGATACGTAGATCATTAACTAACCTAAGTTACTGTAAGTAATTTTTTTTTTTAAGTAGAACTAGAGATGACTCCAACATGGAACCTGAACTGTAGGGCTGGAAATCAGAGGCTGTTTTATCACTGCATGTAGACCCCTGCCCCCTGCCTGGGGAATGGGTAAACTCTAGGGAATCCTTATTCCTCAGATCTTTCTGGTTCTTTATTCTCTCTGTTTTCTCCATCTCTTTGTAGATAACATCATTTTCAGGCTCATCAGGACTTCCATTTTGCTTTGGGATGTCTTTTTGTATGCCATGAGTATGTGCTGCTTCCATTGGTTAACAAATAAAGCTGCATTGGCCTATGGCAGGGCATAATGGAGCCAGGTGGAAATCCAAGAGAGAGAGGAAGAAAAAAGGCAGAGTCATGGAAACGCTGCAAGCTCATTCCAGAAGGAGCAACAAGATGCTGGCAGACCTCCGGTAATGCCACTGCCACGGAGCAACATATAGATAAATAGGAATGGGCTAATTTAAGATGAAAGATCTAGCTAGCAAGAAGCTGAAGCAAAAGGCCATACAGTTTGTAATTAATATAAGCCTCTGTGTAATTATTTTATAAGCAGCAGTTGGACCACGGGTGGGAAAGATTCATCCCAACCAGGGTCGGGCAGAACACAGAAAAACTTCTCTACACCATTTGCTTCCACAAAATTTAAAATGGCTCATGGCTAGGATTATATCTGGCACCACATGTCAAACTCTTATGAGTGAGACATTGCTGTAGCATAACTTCTTCATGTCTGCCAAACCAGGATAGTCACAAGACGCCCTCTAGCTACTCAACAACCCAAGTCACTGTATTTCTAATGTTGAATTCATCTCGGTCTCAGGTAATGGTGCTCATTGTCTTTTAAAACTTGAGTTAAAAGAAATTAAAAGACTCAGATTGCAGATAAGACGTCTCTGCCCTTTTATTCTGCATGATTTTGTCACTCACTCCACCTCATAAATTTCAGTTTCTCTTCTGCACTCACTATAGCAAGATTCCTATTACCCACAAATGACCTTAAGACACCTTGCATTGTGCCATTGGCCAGTAAGTAGACTTCAGGAATCCTCCTTGTGGGTTAAAACAATCAAATAATGGTGACATCAAGTAGGTGTTCAGGTGTAATGTGTCATTTGTTGTTAAATCTATTAAAATTCCAGTCAACTGAGATTTTGTAATAATATTATAATCTAGCTAGGAGAAGCTTTAAAATCATAGAATCAGCATCTACAATCTACAGGTTAAAATTTTAACCTTTAAGAGTTGGTAGTGGGAAGTGAATATTGTGAAAATTCTTGTGGTCTTATGAAGGATTGGTCTTATGAGAACATTTATCTGTGAAAACTAAATCCTATTTAACTTCCCAAAGAAACTATCCCCAGGGACCACTGAGTCCAATCACAGCGATTAAGTATACCTTTTATAGCCTAGTCAAAGGTGCCAAAATCCCCACTGTGCCAGAGAAACTCAGATGAGAAACCAGATGTCCTTGAAGAAAGAAAGCAGTGTAGGAGGACCCAGGATCCTAAGAGTTTAGGAAAGTATTTGCAGACCTGCATTTTTGGGTGAACTATTTTCTCTCATTTTCAATGGAATCTGAATTGGGGGAAAAAAGATTCCTCTTTAAAAAGTGGTATTCACATAAAAGAAAAATCTTTGGTAGCTGAATGCAGGTCCCCCACTGTGATTTATTATAACTGTAATGGTGAATTCTATGGTTGTTTTTTTAAACTTTATACATACTCTGGCTTCAAAGCTCTGTCTTCCTAGCCAAAAAAAAAAAAAAAAAAAAAAAAAAAAAAAAAAAAAAAGAAGAAGAAAGAAAAAAGAAAATAAATCTTACAAGTTTCACTCTGTTTTGTATTTGATTTTTGAAAGAGTGAAAAAAATATATAAGGCTTTGTTTTAAAATGCCTTAAAAGCAAAAAGGGAAAGCAATACAGCATTCCTTAAAGCATCTGTTGTATGAACTAGCATAATAACATCTCCAAATTTGTCTCTTATCATGACTAATAAACTTTAAAAAATTCCTTAGAAAACTTTAAATGATCAATGTGCCTATTATTTTCCTAAAAATGTCATTTGTAAATACTGATGGGGCATGTATAATTTAAAATTTACCATCAATGCACATCATTTCGTAAATAATAAAATATGGCTTCTTTTTATCTCAAAATTAGATTAAACCAGGTGAGTAGAATCGGGACAGATGTTTCTTGTCAATGATGTCTTTCTGGGCTTTTGAAAATCTGTCAAGTTTCCCATGAGAACAGAGCTTTACTGGAGGTTGCAATTTGGCAACTCTCATCAAAGTCAAGACTTCCAGATACCAGGAATTGCTACTTTGCCTTCAGATGTTGAACTAGATACTGTCATAGTCTGTGTTTATACTGGTCCATTTTGTGTCAGGTAAACTGAAAAATGTAATGATTAATGAGTTTCAGAAGGGAGGCTAGAAAAAAGAAGAAGGATCACCCAACTTGCTCCAAGAATGTAAGAAAAAGAATTTTGTAATTTTAGGAACTATGTCATTTTTAATAAGTTTACAAATGTAACATATGAGATGGAATATTTTCTAAAGATGTAACTTAATATTCCATCCTTTGTTCATATGACATTCCAGGGAAATATTATTTCTTTGAAAATTGTTTTGTACTTTTCTACACATATAATTTTTTTTTTACATAACTAGCTAGAACTGTCTTGATGTTCTTTTATTTAGAAATGCACACACACATGTAACAAAAATTAAACAAAAAGGTTATGACTGAAATAGGGTATATGGGAGCGTTTGGAGAGAGGAAAGGGAAGAAGGAATTGATATAATTACATTATAATCTCATAAGAAAAAGAGACAAACTTGTGCAGAATTGTTTAAATAAAGTTACTTGTATAGAATATATGTATATATATATATATATATATATATATATAACTTATGTATACCATGAGATACATGCTAAGCCAATGAAAATGTTCTGTCAGAGCTGGTGAATGTTACAAGTTAATTACAAAGGAAAGACATTTTTTCTTACAAAATACCAAGACATTCATCATATAAATTAAATGCATTCTAAAATATTTCATGCAGATTTCTAAGTTTATTATTTAAGAATAAAATAAATTTGGATGGCAAAAAGAGTTGCCTTGAAGTATCTGTAATTGTGCAAACACTGAGATTACATCTCAAAATTCTAAATATAATATATTATGCAAAATGAGCTGCTGAAGTGTCAACATAGGATACTATTTGCACAGTGGACATTTAGTCTAGTGACATTGGACATTAGAGCTTTATAATCATGATATTAAACAGAAAAAATATTTTGCTACCTAAGAATTACTTAGATAAGAAAATTGAGGTGGTTATTTTTTAAAACAATAAATATTTGTGAGACTTGAACTACTCTGTAAAGAAATTCTAGCTTAATACATATTAAGAAATGAAGTATTTACTCAAATAATTTTCTGTATTTAAATAGAATCTAAGCATTTTAAAAGAGGAAAAATTGGATTTAAATTTCTATTTACAAATTAATTTTATGTACACATGTAGTTATGTAAATTTAGAAATTGTCATGCATTAAGACCTGCTCAGTGCATGAAATTGTCTATAATGATGAATAAAGAAATAATAATTTTTGAAAACAGTGTGCAATATCAATATTTTATTAACAAGGTTACCCCAAAAGTTCTTTTTTCCCCTCAGGCTCTACATCTTTTTGAATTACATTAACTGCTAAATTCCTGAAATTGCAAAGTACAAATGAATTTCATTAAAAGCTATTTATCTCTCTCTGGAGTAACAGCAAACCTCAAGTAAATGGGTTAATTAGACTGAATACAGTTTCTTTCTACAAACACAGATGTTGGAAGATCTCCTGACTGTGAGGATTCAAACTGCAGAGCTTCTTATTTGCCTATTTACTGAAAGTGTAATTGCAGAAAGTAAACATGCTACATTCAATCACTAATGAATCACTTTTCTTTGAGTCAGAAAAATATGTACCGTTCTTAGATATCACTTGAACTGAATTGAAGTATACAGATAAATGTGGTTTTAACTTAATTAAAAAGAATATGAAATAAGTGCACTCTATAATATTTTTATTAACTACATTAAGCACACTGTTCATAAACTCTTAAGCTTTATAAAAATATGTATATTTACCAAAAGAGATAATTCAATCACACTGATAAAAGATGGTTCAAAATATCTTTTTCATCGAACTATCCCCTAGGAAGATGGCATTTTATATGATGTGATACATATGTGAATTTCTGTCAAGCACTATTTATAAACAAAGTAATCACTTGGTATCATACTAAATGTCAAATTTAAAGCTTAAAAAATTTCAGTGTGCTAAAATAGAGAAGAGTAAGATTTTATGCAGGGAAATGTTCTAAAATTGGAAATAACATATTAATATGTTTAAATATCATAAAGCAAAAAGTAATGCTTATCTGAAATTAGACTTTTGAGAAAATAAGAAATTTGGGTTTCACATATATAGGAATCCTATTTACTTAGCTGTTAGTCTAAACTCCTTGAAAAACAGCAGGTACACAACAGACAAATAATGAATATTGAATGATTGGCAGGCAATAAATAGTAAATGAATGGATACATGGATGAAAAAAATGGTAGTCAAGAAATGATGGTACCTGCTTTGGTACGTTTTTTCAAATGACCTAAATATAATTTTATTTTAAAAAATTACTCATAGCTCATCTTCATTCATGATTTTCTACAAATAAACTATACACATCTGTCCTATAAAGTGTGTGAACTATTTAAAGTGTTAGGTGCTCATATGTGTAAGAGAGAGAGGAAGAAAGAAAGAGTAAGTCTACATTCGGAGCAGAGTTGACAAAAGACTACCATTAACACTTATATACTTTACTTAGAAAATACATATTTTTTTACATTTGCATCATATTAATTTTTATTTTGAAGTCAGCCAAGTCAAATATTTCCCAGATAACAACAAAGTTAAAATGACTTAAATGTAAATTTACCTAAAAAAATCACTCATAACTTATCTTCATCATGACAGTAATATAATTTCAATAACAAAATACATATTGGATTGATTTTCACCAATCTAAATACATATTATGTATGGTATTATATATATTTACATTAGTTTTTTAAGCATTTATGTGGATTATGAAATTGTCATACAAGACTTGCTCACTATATGAAATCATCTTTAATGATGGATAAAGAAATAGTAATTTTTGCAAACAGTGTTTAAGGTATATTACCCATGCAGCTCCTTTAATAACATAATGTAAATTTCTAGCCCTTGAAAGTTATTATTACAAACTATTAAGATAATTAGAAAATACAGATTAGTAGTTAGTCGTAATTTATGACCATGTTAGGTATGTTTTCATGGTCTAACAGAGATATATTTTAGATAGATGATTTTCAAACACTTCAGAAGCCTACAGAATAGAACATTTATGATATTTTAATAACACAAGGCTTTTCATTACAGTGAAACATGTCTGCTTATGACAGCACCAATCTACTTCAAAGAAGGATGATGGGAATTGAAGAACATCCATATGGAGTTTGCTTTCTTCTTCTTTAAATATTTTTATTTTATAATTAGCTTAATTTCACATATCAGCCATGGATTCCCCCCATCCTCCCTCTTCCCACACCCATCCCTCCCCCGCAATTCACCCCCCATTCCCACCTACTCCAAAGCAAGGTCTTCCCTGGGGACTCAGTCCATCCTGGGAGTTTGCTTTCAATGGCAAAGCTAGGCGTTTGGGCAAGAAACTTCATTTGCCTCGACTACTGACAGTATACTTTCCAAATTGGACAAGCAGGACCCAAAAGAAGGCAACTACTGAATTTTGCAAGACAAAGTAGTACAGTCCTTTAAAATTTCTTGCTTCACAAAAAACAAAATCTGTCAGATATTCTAGGCCTATAGGCTGAAAATCGATAAGCCAATGTTGCAGAGGAACCTTGGGTGACTGTCTAGGCAGCCAAATGTCTCTGTTGTTTCTGTAGCTTTGAAAGTCGTTTGCTCTGCACTCCATGTTTACTCAAGTAATATTTTATTCTTCTTGGGTCTCTGACGGGTATTGAAGAACAGATATACAAGTTTCCTTGTTACCAAATTCAGAAAAACATCTGTGTAAAAGGTGTAAAGTTTATAAAGTTGAGAAACAAGAATGCTCAAGTTGTTTAAGAAGATGTTATAATGTCTAAACAGATATTTTTAGAATGTAATTCAAGATATGATAAAAAATGGTTTAGGTATAAAACTTTGGCCTCATCAAGATAAGATAGATAGTAATGTCTCCAAATTTACCAATACACATAGTCTGAACATTGTGAATGTAATTCTTACTTGATAATTGTTCTTATTGTATATAATTTTACAGTATTAGAGTTAAAAACCTTTTCTTTTTATTTAGATAAATAGGGGAAATGTTGTGGGACATTTGTACATTGTGTGAAGATGTATTGCGGTGTAATAAGAAGCTGAACAGCGAATAGCTAGGCAGGAGGTATAGTCAGGACTTCCAGGCAAAGAGAGAACTCTAGCAAGAAGAGCGATGGAGTCACCAGCAAAATGCGGAGGAAGCAGGATGGGCAGTACGGAGGTGGGGTAATGAACCACATGACAGAACATAGACTAAAAATATGGGTTAATTTAAGTTATAAGAATGAGTTAGGAATAAGCCTAAGCTAAGGCTGGGCATTCATAATTATTAATAAGTCACCCTATAATTATTTGTGAGCTTGCTGTTCTGATGAGAAAGTACTGCGACTTCTCTGTGTTATGACCAGTTGTGGGGCCAGTCTGAAAAGGGAAGCTTCTTTGATGAGGAATGAGAGCTAGACTCACCTGTGGGTACTAGAATACTAAGAATGCAATTAGTAAGCTCATTGGTTGAAGAAAGTGGCAGTAGTAGGTTCTTCTCTAGGAACCATGACCTCACCAGCTATGAGTGGTTTGCATTATCAGACATAATTCACTTTCTATTGAGTAAGCCTAAATCCAGTTAGACATATGTTGTCCCCAGGATGAAAGTACCACTATTACATCACTGGGGATACATTGCCGAGCTGGTCATGGTTGTAGTTCACAGGATTTACATTTGAATGAGATTATTAACTGCTTTCCTCTCTTGCCAGTTTGTGTAACACCTTCTATGAGAGCTAGTCTTCAGGGAAAAGGCTTCCATGCCAGTTCCAGGCCCACACCATACAGTTCAGACACAATGATGTTTCTTTTCTCTTATCTAGTTGTATTGATTAGTATATGTTGATGAGTGTTGAATCTAGGTGCTAAGAACAAATTCTTCATATCACTCTGAATTTTCACAAGAAGGCTTTAATTTTTCAAAGGAATGTGATAATGTCTTCAAGACTAATAAATATTTTTTGAAAGATTACAAAAACATTAGCTTTAATATTAATAGTAAGTTTTTAAAAATTGTGATGGTGGATGGGAGAGAGGTCTTGGCAGTTAGGAATGCTGCTGCTGTGTAGACAACCTGATTTCTGTTTTCAACATCTATCTAGGACAACTCACAACTGCATGTTGTGAGCTCTAGGGCTATCAGTACCCTCTTCTGACTTCCACAATTTCCTGTACTTACATACACATACACAGACATCCACACATACACATAGTTAAGCATAGAACTGATCTTTTAAATGAATTATGAAATCATGAATATGGAATGAATTGTATCAAGTCCTCCTTTCCTGCATCCATATGAACAAATCTTCAGATTAATGTGTTGATTTGTATAGATTCTACTTCAGACACATTATTTTATCCTTCTAGAATTAACTTAATTTGAACATATCTTATTCTATTATCCATAATTATATTTATCCAGTTGAGAACTTTAGGTTTTTTTTAATGTATGTTTATGTGAGTCAGTACTTTCTACTTCACTTCTTGTAATACCTTCAACAGACTTGGATATCAAAGTTATAAATACTAAGAATTAATTCTGAGTCTGTTCTCTGGAAGAGTTGTCTGAATTTGTACTGTTTCTTGCTAAACATTTGAGAAATTTCTCCAAAGTGGATCACAGGACATTGCCTTTTGATAATATTTTCTTCTTTATTAGAAGTTTCTTTATTAGAATTTTCATCCTTAAGATTATTTTTTCTTGTCTAAATCTCAGGCAAATATATTTTTAAAAGAATCTTCTCATTTTATCCACTGTCAAGTAAATAAATGATATAATTGCTCATAAAATCACCTTTTAGTGCTAATAATATCTGAAGGATCTCCATTTCTCATATTTTTTTAAAATTTTATTTTACAATACTATTCAGTTCTACATAACAGCCACAGATTCCCTTGTTCTCTCCCTTCCTGCCCCCTCCCCTTCCCCCCCACTCCCCATTCCTACCACCTCTAGAACAAGGCCTCCCCCGAAGACTGAGATCAACCTGATAGACTCAATCCAGGCAGGTCCAGTCCCCTCCTCCCAGATTGAGCCAAGCGTCCCTGTATAAGTCCCAGGTTTCAAACAGCCAACTCATGCAACTAGCCCAGGACCTGGTACCACTGCCTAGATGCCTCCCAAACAGATGAAGCCAATCGACTGTCTCACCTATTCAGAGGGCCTGATCCCGTTGGGGCCCCTCAGCCTTTGGTTCATAGTTCATGTGTTTCCATTCATTTGGCTATTTGTCCCTGTGCTTTATCCAACATTGGCTTCAACAATTCTCGCTCATATAAATCCTCCTCTTTCTTGCTAATTAGACTCCCGGCGTTCCACCTGGGGCCTAGCAGTGGATGTCTGCATCCAGATTCCTCAGTCCTTGGATGGGGTTTCTGGCACAACTATTAGGGTGTTTGGCCATCCCATCACCAGAGAAGGTCAGTCCCAGCTGTCTCACGGCCATTACCAGCAGTCTTTTGTGGGGGTATCTTTGTGGATTCCTGTGGGCCTCTTTAGCTCTTTGTTTCTTCCTTTTCTCATGTGGTCTTCATTTACCATGGTCTCCTATTCCTTGTTCTCCCTCTCTGTTCTTGATCCAGCTGGGATCTCTCCCTCCCACAGGGTCTCTTTCCTTTGACCCTCGCCCTTCATTGCTCCCACTCATGTCCAGGCTGTTCATGTAGATCTCATCCATTTCTCCATCATTGGGTGATCCCCATGTCTTTCTTGGGGTCCTGTTTTCCAGGTAGCTTCACTGGTGATGTGAGTAGCAGTCCAGTCATCCTTGTTCCACAACTAGTATCCTCCTATGAGTGAGTACATATCATATTTGTCTTTCTGAGTCTGGGTTACCTCACTCAGGATGATTTTTTCTAGATCCATCCATTTGCCTGAAAACCTCATGATGTCATTGTTTTTCTCTGCCGAGTAGTATTCCATTGTGTATATGTAACACAATTTATTTATCCATTCTTCAGTTGAAGGGCATCTATGTTGTTTCCAGGTTTTGGCTATTACAAACAATGCTGATATAAACATAGCTGAGCAAGTGCTCTTGTGGTATGATTGAGCATTTCTTGGGTATATGCCCAATAGTGGTATAGGTTTTTTGTTTTTCCATATGAAGTTGAGTATTATTCTTTCCAGGCCTGTGAAGAATTGTGTTGGTATTTTGATGGGGATTGCATTGAATCTGTAGATTGCTTTTGGTAAGATTGCCATTTTTACTATGTTGATCCTGCTTATCCATGAGCATGGGAGATCTTTCTATTTTCTGACATCTTCTTCAATTTCTTTTTTCAGGGACTTAAAGTTCTTGTCATATAGGTCCTTCACTTGCTTGGTTAGTGTTACCCCAAGGTATTTTATGTCATTTGTGGCTATTGTAAAGTGTGATGTATCTCTAATTGCCTTCTCAGCTTCTTTGTCCATTGTATATAGGAGGGCTACTGATTTTTTTGAGTTGATCTTGTATCCTGCTATGTTGCTGAAGGTGTTTATAAGCTTTATCAGTTCCTGGGTGGAATCTTTGGGGTTACTCAAGTATACTATCATGTCATCTGCAAATAGGGAAAGCTTGACTTCTTCCTTTCCAATTCCTATCCCCTTAATCTCCTTATGTTGTCTTATTGCTCTGGCTAGAACTTCAAGTACTATATTGAATAAGTATGGGGAGAGTGGACAGCCTTGCCTCATTCCTGATTTTAGTGGAATTGCTTTGAGTTTCTCTCCATTTAATTTGATGTTGACTGTTGGCTTGCTGTAAATTGCCTTTATTATGTTTAGGTATGTTCCCTGTATTCCTGATCACTCCAAGACTTTTATCATGAAGGGGTGTTGGATTTTGTCAAATGCCTTTTCTGCATCTAGTGAGATGATCATGTGGTTTTTTTTCTTTCAGCTTGTTTATATGGTGTATTACATTGACGGACTTTCATATGTTGACCCACCCTTGCATCCCTGGGATGAAGCCTACTTGGTCATGGTGGATAATTGTTTTGATGTGTTCTTGGAGTCTGTTTGCCAGTATTTTATTGAGTATTTTTGCATCAATGTTCATGAGGGAGTTCGGTCTGTAGTTCTCTTTCTTTGTTGTATCCTTGTTTGGTTTGGGAATCAGGGTTATTGTAGCCTCATAGAAGGAGTTTGGTAATGTTCCTTCTGTTTCTATTATGTGGAAAAATTTAGAGAGTATTGGTATTAACTCTTCTTTGAAGATCTGGTAGAATTCTGTGCTGAAACCATCTGGTCCTGGGCTTTTTTTGGTTGGGAGACTTTTAATGACTGTTTCTATTTCCTTAGGGGTTATTTGACTATTTAAATAGTTTATCTGGTCTTGATTTAACTTAGGTATGTGGTACCTATCCAGAAAAATTGTCCATTTCTTTTAGGTTTTCCAGTTTTGTGGAGTAGAGGTTTTTGAAATATGACCTAATAATTCTCTGGATTTCCTCAATGTCTGTTGTTATATCGTCCATTTCATTTCTGATTTTGTTGATTTGGATTCTCTCTCTCTCTGTCTTTTGGTTAGTTTGGATAAAGGGCTTGTCTATCTTGTTGATTTTCTCAAAGAATCAACTCTTTGTTTCATTAATTTTTTTGTATTATTCTCTTAGTTTCTATTTTATTAATTTCACCTCTCACTTTGATAATTTCCTGGAGTCTATTCTTGCTGGGAGACTTTGCTTCTTCTTGTTCTAGAGCTTTCAGGTGTGCTGTTAATTCACTAGTGTGGGATTTATCCAACTTCTTTATGTGGGCCTTTAGTGCTATGAATTTCCCTCTTAGCACTGGTTTCATAGTTTCCCATAAGTTTGGGTATGTGGTGTCTTCATTTTCGTTGATCTCTAGGAAGTCTTTAATTTCTTTCTTTATTTCTTCCTTAACCCATTGGTGATTCAGTTGAGCATTATTCAGTTTCCATGAGATTGTAGGTTTTCTGTAGTTTTTGATGTTGAAATCTAACTTTAACCCATGGTGGTCTTATAGAACACAGGAGGTTATTCTGATTGTTTTGTATCTGTTGAGATTTGCTTTGTGGTCAAGTATGTGGTTGATTTTAGAGAAAGTTCCATGGGGTGCTGAGAAGAAGGTATATTCTTTCTTGTTAGGATGGAATGTTCTGTAGATATCTATTAGGTCCAATTGGGTCATGACATCAGTTAAGTCTTTTATTTCTCTGTTAAGTTTCAATTTGGGAGATCTGTCCAGTGGTGGAAGTGGGGTGTTGAGATCTCCCACTATTAATGTGTGGGGTTTTATATGTGGTTTAAGCTTTAGTAATGTTTCTTTTACATATGTGGGTGCCCTTGTGTTTGGGGCATAAATGTTCAGAATTGAAACTTCATCTTGGTGGATCTTTCCTGTGATGAGGATGTGATGCCCTTCTTGATCTCTTTTGATTGATTTTAGTTTGAAGTCTATTTTGTTAGATATCAGGATGGCTACACCTGCTTGTTTCTTAAGACCATTTGATTGGAAAGTCTTTTCCTAGCCTTTTATTCTTAGGTAGTGTCTGTCTTTGAATTTGAGATGTGTTTCTTGTATGCAGCAGAAAGATGGGTCCTGCTTTCGTATACATTCTGCAAGCCTATTTCTTTTTATAGGAGAATTAAGTCCATTGATATTAAGGGATATTCATGACCAGTGATTGTTTATCCCTGTTGTTTTTGGTGGTAGCGTGTGTGTACTTCTCTTTTTGGGTTTACTGCTGTGGCTTTATCTATTGCCTGTGTTTTCGAGTGTGTATCTGACTTCCTTCGGTTGGAATTTTCCTTCTAGTGCTTTTTGTAGGGCTGGGTTTGTGGATAAGTATTGTTTAAATCTGGCTTTTTCTTGGAATGTTTGTCCATTCCATCTATGATGATTGAAAGTTTTGCTGGGTATATTAGTCTGGGCTGACATCCATGGTCTCTTAGTGTCTGCATTACATCTGTCCAGGTCCTTCTGGTTTTCAAAGTCTCCATTGAGAAATCGGGTGTTATTCTGATGGGCTTGCCTTTATGGGTCACTTGGCTTTTTTCCTTTGCTGCTCTTAATATTCTTTCTTTATTTTGTACATTTAGTTGTTTAATTATTATGTGTCGAGGGACTTTTTGGGGGGGTCTAGTCTGTTTGGTGTTCTATTGGCTTCTTATATCTTCATGGGCATTTCCTTCTTTAAGTTGGGAAAGTTTTCTTCTATGATTTTGTTGAATATATTTTCTGTGCCTTTGAGTTGGTATTCTTCACCTTCTTCTATCCCTATAATTCGTAGGTTTGGTCTTTTCATGGTGTCCCAAATTTCTTGGACATTTTGGTTCATGACTTTGTTGGCTTTAGTGTTTTCTTTGACTGATGAAACTATTTCTTCTACTGTATCTTCAATGCCAGAGATCCTCTCTACCATCTCTTGCATTCTGTTAGTTATACTTGCATCTGAAGTTCTAGATCTTTTACTCAGATTTTCTATTTCCAGCATTCCCTCTGTTTGTGTCTTCTTCATTTTTTCTATTTCCCTTTTCAGGTCTTGGACTGTTTCCTTTATTTGTTTCATTGCTTTTTCATGATTTTCTTTCAGTACTTTATTGTTTTCTTTGAGTACTTTATTGTTTTCTTCTAATTTGTTTGCCCTTTCCTTTAGTTGTTTACAGCGTTCTTCCCATTTTTTTGTCTTTTCCTCTACACAAGCCTCTACCTTCTTCATGATATTATTCATAAGGCTGTTTTCTTCTGCTTCTTCCAATTTTTGATGTTCAGGTCTAGATGTTGGAGGTGGGCTAGGTTCTGGTGATGCTGTACTGCTCTTCATTTTGTCATATGTACTTCTGCCTTGACGTCTGCCCATCTCCTTGTGGTTCATTCTTGGCCTTATCAGTGCACTTGGTTCAGACAGAGCTGACAGATTCAGCAAGTCTGGGGCAGGATGGGAGCTTTTGTCCAGACAGGAAGTCAGTGGTAGGATGGGTGCTCTTGTCCAGAAGGAAAGTCTGGTGCAGGATGTGTGCTCTCTGGTCCAGAAGGGAAGTCGGGGGCAGGATCCATTTCTCATATTTTTAATCTTGGTATTATGTTTCTATTTAGACAACTCTGATCCTTTTTAGGTATATTTTTCAGAGGGTTCTTAATTGATCTACTAAAAGAGCCAATTGTTCTCATGTTGAATATGTCAACTGTATCCTTTTTAAAAATATTCAACATTTACTTTAATGATTATTTTTATTTTAGGTGCATGGGCTTCTGAGAAGTACATGTATCCAGCAGTGTTTGAATAGAATGGTCCATAATGTCTACTTAGTTCATTTGATCTGTAACATCATTTAATTAAAATGTTTATTTTTTTGACAGGACAGACTGTCAGTTGGTGAGAGTAGGATATTAAAGTCACTCCTTATTATCGTTCTGGGATTAATATGTGACTTTATCTAGCTATGTTTGTTTTATAAAATTGTGGCACCATGTCCATGTTCTGTGCATCTATATTGAGAAATGTAATGTCCTGTTTATAGATTGTTCCATTAATTAGTCTGAAGTAACTTACTTGAAAGGATAAGTTAGCTGACTGTTGCTTTAGGACACTTTTAATAATAGATGTGTTTTTTAGTGTTTTGACAATGTGTTAAAAATATTTGCTTATCTAGACACAAAATAAAGTATTGTTATTTTTGCTTTTGAATGAGGGTGATCCTGATATCAGTGCAAATAAATACTGAAAAAGCAAAGTCTTCTTGAATATTTTCACTTGAAAATAAGAAAAACATGAAGGAATTCTAGAGAGGCCTTACTAAGGAAGATATGTGGCCATTGGGGGGGTATTACGGCTTGGGGTTAGAATCACAAGAGAAAATGTAATTTTGTATAGAATAGAGAGAGGTGTGTAGCAGCTGTGCATTGGGGAAAAGATTTGTCATTAAGAGAAATGGCTGAAGAAATGTTTTCAACTATTGGTTGCTTGATATATAGTATGCTTGTTGCCTTCTTAATGTGAAATTCTTGAGAGAAATATATTTTTATATTGTCATTATATTATAGTGTCAGGAGTTATATTCATATTTATTTACATATGGAGTGTCCTCACCGTGGGACTAATTACAGTGTCATCCTTAAACTCCAGTTAGTTGTTATGCAGATGGCTTCACTGCACAGATTTATCAGTGATAGAGGTGGGTCATTAGGGAGGCTTCATGGGGGACTAGGGCCTGGCCTGACTTTTGAAGCTATTTTCTGCTTCCTGATAGGCCAAAATATGAAGAAGCTACACCCAAGCCTCATGAATGGAGGAGTCTGTGTTCTCAGTCTTTCTAGCCTGCATCAACTGTAAAGCTTGCCAGCCCCTACGGTGTAAGCCCAACTGTTAAATCTCCTTGAAATATATGTTAATTCTATCACTTCTGTTTTCTACTTTTTAAAATTATTTTTAGAATTTCATACACAAATACTGTACTTATATTGTTTCCATCTCTCTTTCTCCCCAGCTCCCCCGTGTCTTCACTTCCTTTAAAAATCATGACCTCCTTTTCTTTATTATTGCTACACACACACACACACACACACACACACACACACATGCATATACATGCTACATGCACACATAAATAAATCAATACAATTCATGGAATCCGTTTAGTCTTACATATATATATATATATATATATATATATATATATATATATATACATATATTTAAGGTTGATCATTTGGAATTGGATGACATATTGGGAGCTAGATCCTGGGGAAGACTGCTTCTCTCTCTCATCTGCCACTAATTGCCTGTAGCTCTTCACGTACATGTGGTACCACGTGGATTTTCCCCCCTTCACGTTAACATGTCAGCTGATATTGCCACTGTGCTGGTCTTGTTTAGGGTACTATATTGTTGAGATTTTGAGGGTGCAGCTTTCCTGTCACATACAGAGGATATGGTCTTTCAAGAGGTGCCTTAGTCCTCTGACTTTTACAGTCTTTCTACCACCCCCTTTTTATGATGTTCCCTGAGTCTAAGTTGTGGGTATTGTGCTGTAGTTGTATAAATTAGACACACACATCCCATAGAATTTTCTGCATTTTCCACAGTTATCGATTTTTTTGTGATGGTCTCTGTATGATGCAAAAAAGCAACTCCTTCAAGAAGAAATGAGGGCTATGCTTATCTGTAGATATAAGGATATTTACTTATAGTACAGTCAGAAATTGTACTGACTTAGGAAAGTGGATGAAATGTGTTCTCCTTTATTATATATAGTATTTCCATCATTCCAATTTCTTTTCACATAATCTTTTCAACCTAGATCAGGTCAGTATCTATCAAACTCATCACAGGAGGAGTGTCCTGTACATTTTAACAGGCAAATAGGTTTCAGGAAATATAATTTATCATAAGTTAAAATATTTTTAGTTTAGAAAACTAAAACACACATATTCAGTGAATAAAATTTACAAAGAAGTCACTTAATGAAGGAAACGCAGGAATACAAGTTGTTGTATAGCTGTGGCATTTCTAGTGATGCTAGATGTAGCTGTTAGAACTCTTACTCTGGCAGGTGGAATGGCTGAACATTATCTGAGGTGATTCCTGTGCTTTTGCCCCCACGAGCAACATCATTACTTATTTACAGATCAGCCCTAGCACTTTTCACTGCAGACCACAAACACTTTACAAACTTTGATGTTGATGTGAACTAGATTGGCAGATTTTCTACCAAGCTTGCAGTAAATCATATACTATAATATTTGATCAGGAGACTTTAAAAAAAAAAAAAAAAGGACAGATGTTCCATTTAAGGGAATGAAACATTTGCCTCAGAAACTCACTGGTCTGTCTACTAATTAGGTAGTTGTGCAAGATTATGATAAACATATTATGGACCCTTGTGATTCAAAGGTTGTGGAAAATAGTCCTTCAGGAGTAAGCACATTAGCTCCAATGATAAAGCTTTAATAGAGGAGAAGCTGCATGTATTATTAAAAGCTTACTTTACATTTGAGGTCTACTGGCTCTACATTTTTACTTGAAATATTTTGCCTTTTCAAGACAAAGACAAGTTTATAACTCTACCCAAATCTAGAATGCTTTTTATTACTATTCTTATACATAAAAAAAATAGAAGCATGGTGGCATATTCATTTAATCCCAACACTCAGAAGAGAGACAGACAGCTCTCTGTGAGTTATAGGCCTTCTTGGACTACATAGCAAGATGCAGACTATGCAGGGATACAGGAAGGGTCTTTCTCAAAAGAAAGAAAGAAAGAAACAAACAAACAAAGAGAAAAAAGGAAACAGACCATGACCGCAAGTTACATTTTCCTTCTTATATATTAATTTAGATATTACTTTTAAGTATTAATATTACTTAGATGAAGCGAAAACAAGAGTTTGAAAAGTGAAGTATCCTTTATTGTACTTGTTTTGCATAATCTTTTCAACCTAGATCAGATAAGTTTCTGTCTTTCTCATCACAGGAGGAGGATTCTGTACATTTCAATATGCTAGACAATATAGTTGACTCATCCCATTTTGTTTGTTTGTTTTTCAAAACAAGGTTTCTCTGTGTAGTGCTGGCTGTCCTGGAACTTACTCTGCAGACCAGGCTGTCCTTGAACTCGGAGATCCACCTGCCTCTTCCTGCTGAGTGCTGGAATTAAGGGCATGTGCACCACAACCTGGGCATCACATTTTTTTTTTTTAATTCAGAAATATATTGGAAAAACAGAAGAAAGCTAGGAGCAGGAAAAATTTAACTTCAGTGAGGCCATATCCTCATTTAGATTGGTAGTATATTGTGAGGAGCAAATGACGTCCTGAGTAATTGTGTATTTTTGACATAAGTGCAGTCATATCAAGGACCCCAATACCTCAGACTCATAAGAATGGCAAAGCCTTTCTTTCCCAGGCTAGGCTAAGGGAAATAGAAAAGTTTTTCCCTGGTCTAAGCACAAATGTTGAGGAACCACTGACCTTTAGCTGAAATCAGTGTGCAGTAATTGTCAACCACAGTTTCCTTCTCCCAGAGGATTGTAACCTGAGATTGCCCTTTACAGAGACCTATAGAGAATTAACTAAACCATCTTTCTCCTTAGTGTTTTATATAAGAAACATGCTGAGTTTTCAGGGAGGAAAACCTGTCTAATCACAGCTTTTCTGTATGTGCATCTGTTGTTTCTTTATTCTTCTATAGGTCTTGTCTGGCTTGTGACAAGTGGTATCCAAACAGGGATCCAGACTATGGAGACCTCAGATTTGTCAGAGGAAAAGCTCTTGACAGGATACACAAATGGTCATGGTAAGTGGGGAAGCACACATCTCTATGGGTTGACTGTGAAACACAGGATGAATAGAATCTAGAGCAGTGTTGTCCTAAGCAGTGTTGGCCTAAATTTTCCATAATATAGTAAGGAGTCTAAGTATGCAAAATACCTGGGGAATTCATGATCAAGAAGGAAGTGTATCTCCAAGAAATAATTAATAGTTATCAAAACTATGTTCATAGAATTTAAACAGCCAGTTCAAAATGGAAAATATGAAGTGAAGAGTTTTTTAAAAGATAAGAAAATTTGATGAAGGTAATTCCAGTTGGCTTCACCAAGCAATAGGATTGTGTTGAGCAGAAGGTACAGGGAGACAGTGACCACTGTGTCACCCCTCTGTCTTTTGAGGCATATCTGAATGGTATTTAAGATGGGTACCAGCATGAGGGATCCCTCCTTTTATACAACTTGGGCAAAGTAGTTATACCGTTTATTGACCTAGTGTGGTCATAAAGTTCAAAACCTGTCAGTATGGTTTTAGTTAAGTCCAAGTGTCTCCATGTTCCCAACTTAATTTGATGTATTTGGAGGTGGTAATCTTTTATTTGCATAAATGTTATTTGAGACCTATCACCTCATGATTTGTAGAGGATTTGTGGGCTTTTATTTGTACAAACCAAATGTAGAGATTTTCTGCTCTGAAAATTGCACTGAGAAAGGAGCCAACTGTTACTTTATAAAAGGAGCCACTCAGCAAAGGCTGGCCTGAAGGTGAATGTGCTTCGGAATAGAAAGTAGCTCAGAGTAGGACCCAGGGGTGATTTCCACCATGTGCTTTTCTGCTTTAGGAAAGGAAGATGGTCATTTTGCTTTTTTTTGTTTTTAAATTTGTTGTTTATGTTCGAAGCAATAATACATTTTTAAAATTGTATTTACTTATTTACTGTTTATTTATTTATTTATTTCCATGCCTATAGATGGACTTCATGGTTTTATAGATGCTAGATGGGCACAGAACTACATCCGCAGCCCTGCTTGTATTTTCGAGGCATGATCTCACTCTAAACCAAAGTTTGCCCCCCAAATCTTGGCAATCCTTTCTCAGCCTCTTGTGCATTAGAATTATGAGTGTCCATATTTTAATGGCGGGGACACAAGTTAATGTGATTATAGTTTCAGAAAGTAAAGTTGTGTATGGCATTTTAGAAAGAATTAGAGGCCATAACTTCAAATTCATCAGTGAATTTTACATGCATACCTCATTATGTTACATGATTGAAAACTTACTCTGATTCTTTGATATATGTAAAGATTAACAACATAATTAAAAGGAAAGTATTTAACCCACTGAAAGATGTATAGAACAATTAAATTCTTTATCTCAGGAGCTCTGGGGCATAGTAATTCAATTAACTGTATTAAAAGCAAAGAAGATGGGGAGAATTTTGTTGGTTCAAACGAGATTAGGTTAAGAAAAACCTTACATTTCTTATTTATCTTCTCAGACCAATTTACTCTCTTGAGTCCACACTTCAGGCTTTTGGTTCAGAAGGCTCTGCCTTTCAAGGGAATGCATCGAATCTGAAAGTAACATTAACTGTGCTGGGTGACATATAAGACCAGGTCTTCATTGCAAGGAAAGGACCAGCCTAGGAAATTAACTTGACAGTACAGAACCATGACCTCATTTTTCTGCTCCTCTGCCTCCCTGTTTCCTCTTCTCTATCCTTTCCTCAAGCTTAACTCATAAAGGAAGAAAATCAGAATTTCCCGGGTTCCTCCTAAATCCAGATGCTTTGTTGGCTCTCTGTTTCCAGTCTTTCATGCTGTTTCAGCATACCTGGACTAAGGTAGTATTTGTTTATGTTTGGAGAAAGGTAACAGTTGCTCCGCGTCTACTTGACTGACAAGGAACTTTCACATGTGCCCACTACTAATCACTTTGAATTGCAATATATAATCAGACAGAACTAAAAGCTTTTCTGGTGTTTTAATTGTTCAGAAGAAAAAGAGTTTATTCCCTTAGTTAAATATATTCTTTGAAGCTAATTTCTTATTAGGGTCCAGTTTGTT
Organism: Peromyscus leucopus; assembly: GCF_004664715.2. Taxonomy (NCBI): domain Eukaryota; kingdom Metazoa; phylum Chordata; class Mammalia; order Rodentia; family Cricetidae; genus Peromyscus; species Peromyscus leucopus. The sequence continues at coordinate 66,188 of NW_023505410.1, read as the reverse complement.
TGTTTGATTATTTTTGGTGTTGTTTTTAACATATTAGTGATGTCTTCATTTTTATTTCTTTCTTGTCCTTGAAAGAGATGGTAAAAACCAACAAGCCAGGTCATCATTTTCAGATGTCAGGCACTACCTGCGGGGTACTTCCCATTCCGGCACTTCCCAGAGGCTGAGGCAGGCTCTGCATCTCACCTTTCCTTGCAATCCCCACAGCATGTTTCCTGGTCATTGTCTGCCTGGAAACCATTCCTAGCTGTTCAACCTGCTTACAGATACCGCAAATACCTTATTCCCCACAGGGCTCGCAGGGAGAGGTACAGAATAACAAATCTCAAAATAAATTTCTGATCCTGGGTTTTTAAAAAATTTGCACTGATTCTGGAAGTCTTAAAAGCTCTTTGTTCTGAATATAGAGAATGGCTCTAATCCAAAATAGCTGTACATTTTCTCTCTTAAGGGGCATTGGTTAATGATAAGTACTAAGAACCTTCTTTTGAAAAACTGTCTTTGATGGAAAATGTACTAGATTTTCTATTCATAGCTGAGGTGAAAATGAATTATAATAACTTTAGTATTGATTTTCTTTGGTGCTGAATGTAGTTTTTGAGAAATTATGTATCATATGACTTTTATTTGAAATGATGCCCAAGCATGAGATAGACTTGAATTCCCACTGTGAGAAAAGTTTTGTTGCAGAATATTTCTTTATAGATGGGTTGCTATGATTGGTTTAATAAAGAGCTGAATGGCCAATAGCTAGGCAGAAGAGAATAGGTGGCATTTCTGGGGACAGAGAGGACTCTGGGAAGAAGAGAGGCAGGGAGACTCCAGGAGAATCTGAAGAAGTTGGACATATGGTACAGAACAGAGGTAACCAAGCCACATGGCAGAATATAGATCAATAGAGACTAGTCAATTTAAGTTATAAGCTAGTTGGGGAAAAGCCTAAGCTAAGGCCAAGCTTTCATAATTAATAATGAGTCTCCATGCCATTATTTGGGTGCTAGTGAAGCTTGCTACAAGTTTTCATACATTTCTTTCAGAACTTTATATTTGATTGTTGAGAAAGCAGAAAGATCATGCCAATTGAATATGTTACTTCTAAAATCTTGACTGACTCACAAATTATGAACACAAGACACAGAGGAAATGATGTGACTAAAACTTACTCTGGAGGACATATGAAACTTGTTTATGTTGAATGTTAGCTACATATACCAAAGCCTTTTCCAGACAGACTGTTGCTTTTCTGGCTTGACTAAGCCAGTACTATTTTTCAAATAGAACTTACTTTTATACTTAACTCATTCTACATTCTGCTTCTAGGAGGGCTTCTGGGAATCACAAAAAGTAAAAATCACAAAGATCTTTTAATTATATGGCACCTTCCTATCATTTGCAAAATGCATTTATAAGATAGCCAGAGTCATTTCCCAGATGAGTCTCTATAATTTAGGTAATCTTGTGGTTGGTATTCATATGAAATGTTTTTGAAGAATACAAAGTTCTTTAGGAAATACAACTCTGTAAAGACTGTACTCAAAATCTGTGAATGTTTCTTCCAAGAATATCATCCACAGACCCTCATATTTCTGTTTATATTTTAGAATTCTTATGATGGGAAGAATTCATGGGAAATAGATTATACACAATGGTTGTAAGCTCTATCCTCTGAGCCAAACTGCCACCATCTCTATGAATTTAACAATGCCTTGTTTAAAATCTATCACAATCTGGCCATGGAATGTGGACATTACATCATATAAGGAAAGATTAGGAATGTTCATTATGAACTCATCTGAGTATTCAACCACTCATCTCTACATTTCTATGTATTTATCTAATTGCTGGTATCCTCAGAGGTCTAGAAAAGACCTAGATTTTTAGAGTGGATAAATGATAAATGGGAAGGAGGCTTCCATCTGTGTTGTTGTAAGAAAAGTCATCATACATACTGAAGGAAGATATTCCAGTGCTGCTACTATGGAGTCAACCATGTTACTGTTATTAACTCTTCACACGTACTCTGTAGGTATAGTGGTTTAAATAACCATGGCCCTCATATACTCATATATTTGAATGTTTAGTAATATGGAAGTAGCACCATTTGAGAAGGATTGGAGATGTGGCCTTGTTGGAGTAGGTGTGTCCTTGTAGGACTTAGCTTGCCCAGTTTGCTCTCTCTCTCTCTCTTGACCTGTGAATCAGGAAGTAGTTCATAGCTACTGCTTCAGTGCCATACACACTGCCATGATTCCTTCCCTAATAATAATGGACTAAACCCTGAAACTGTAAGAAAGTCCCAATTAAATGTTTCTTTTATAAGAGATATCTTGGACATGGTGTCTCTTCACAGCAATAGAACAGTGACTAAGACAATAGATATGGCCAATAAAGTCATAGGGTCTTCAAACTGAACTGTGGTAGAATACTATTTTGGTTTGTCATTGGGACCTTACATAGTTGTCCATATACTCCCAACATAAGGACTTTCAGTGACCTCATCCAGAAAGGTCCAGACTCTTTTGAATGACCATCACCTTCTGTCTCACTCCAGTCATAACATCTGAGATAGCATCATTCCTTTATGCATTTCCATGAAAATAGTGAAATAATTTGCTTTCTGCTTAAGTTTTCTATGTAAAGTTTCTACTTAAAATGACAACAAACAGTTCTCAGTTTGGTTAGCAGCCACACAGTTCTATCAACAGTATTCACAGCAGCCATCTCAAATGCCATGGTTAAATGAACAGTTTTCACATGCCTAGTTTATGTGAGCTCAATTATGGCAATGGGATAATTGAGGTCGAAGAAATGGCACACACTCAGATCTGGTTCTGATTATCCAGTTTTCTCGAATATATTTTTATGTTCAGCTCATGCCTGTAACTTTACCTGTGTTTGTCTAACCTTTAGCTCATGTACATAGAGTTTCAATTCCCCCAAATGTTCTTATGCTTGTACTTTATAACTTGTAGCCTCATGTTACAGTCTCTGCTATTCCTTACCACACTATCTAAAGCAGCTCACATTCAAGATTCCCCTCTCTATAGGTACTTCAGTTATAAACTGAATTAAAGCAAGAACCCTTGTGGATCTTCCCAAATAGAGGCAAATCTTGGTATTGAACTTCCACTTCTTTTCAAGTAAAAGTGACTTGGAATTAACACCAGCCTTCAATATGAACTTGTGGGTAATTTTTTTTATACATGTGATTAGTTTATTCCCATCTATAATTAATGCATGATGATATTTAAATAGATGCCAATTGTATGACAGTTTATTGTTTAGCAGGAGAATGATCTCTTTTACAAATGTGCATTTTCCTATGCAACAGGATTCCCATTTTTGTCAGGAGTGCATTTTAAAGTTACTATTTTGTACTTGTGGAGCTAAATTTTTTTAAAGCTTCTTGTTGAGGGATTGTAATATTTTAAAATTACAACACATAATGTTTACTGTAGCCTTCTCAAGTCATAGCTCTTTTGCAGGAGGATATTTAAAATTACAAGAGTTGGAAATAAGATAAGTACAAGCACAGAAAATTACTAGTTGTAATTTTGGGAGATGTAAAGATGTAAATTCCACCAACTGACAGATTTAGACAAATCTTTTTGGAGGATTTTTCACACAGTATAAAAGAATTTTGAAAAACAAGGCATTGATATCAGAAACTGTTATGAAGGCAATAAGATAATCACCTCATAAGTAGCATAGAGATAATTATTATGTGTCCTAGAAAATATCATTGAACTAGGTAACTTAGGAAAACACAATCATCTTTACATTCAAGCTCCTCTTTGTCAAATTACTAATCTAATGTCTTTGTGAAAACATAACTCACTCTCTTCTTTCTAGTCAAATATGCACTTTAAATATGCTGCATGTGTACATGTGTGTATTTTGTGTGTATTCATTCACAGACATCTCCACTATGGCTGAAATAAAATTTCCAGCAGTGTTTGTAAGAAGCAGACTATAAGATGAAAGTAATAAAAAAGAGTCTCTCTGTCCTATCTTTGAAAAACCTTAGGTAAATTTCTGCTAGTTTCAATCACAAGCAACCTTAGAAAGACTAACTCCTTAACTCCTTTATGTCAATAAACTGTAGGCAATGATAACTATGACTGAGTTGGCTAGTTTTATGTCAGCTTGACACAAGCTAGTCATCTGAGAGGAGGAAACTTCAGTTAAGAAAAATAACTACATAAAAATCAGGTTGTAACAAGTCTGTAGGGCATTTTCTTAACTAGTGATTTATGTGGAAGGGCCCAGCCCAATGGGTAGTGACATCCCTGGTTGCTGGTTCTGGATTCTATAAGAAAGCTGGTGGAGCAAGCCATGTGGAGAAAGCCAGTAAGCAGCACCCTCTGTGCCCTCTACATCAGCTCCTGCCTCCAGGTTTCTGCCCTATGAGAGTTCCTGTCCTCACTGTATTCTATGATGAACAGTTATAAAGAACTCTGAGTGAAAAGAACCCTTTCTTGCTCAAGTTGTTTTTGGCCAAGTGTTTCATCACAGCAATAGAAACCCTAAGTAAGACAATGACCAATGAATACACTGTGAGAATATTGATTCTCACACAGATAAGGCACTTTTAACATCTCTCTCTCTTTCCCTCCCATCTGTCCTTTGATCTCTCTGTCTCATTGATCCTTTGATCTCTCTCTCTAATCTATCAACTATCTATCATCATCTATCATCTCTTTGTCTATTCATATCTACATACCTTTTCTTTTCTTTAGTAACGAAGCCTTAGAAATCTAATATTTTAAAAATGTCACTGATTAAAGCCACATTTGTGAACTTGTTACTTACTTTTGTGTACATCCATCTCAAAGGATGTGCACCGATGCCACATCCTTCTTCCAACTTTAGATCACTAACAAGTCAAAAGATACTCTTGGAAAGAAAATGTAGTAACTAGCTGAAAAGATGGATATCCTCCATGACCAAAAATTTCCAGTTTAAGTATAGGCAGATGGAAGCAATGTAGAGTGTCAGTGAGTCAACGGTTTCTCATCAAATCTTTTTCAGAAAGTATTCTTATACAAAGCTTACAAAACCTCTCTGACAAACCAATTATTAAAACTCATGATGGAGCTGGCACTATATCTCACTGGTAAAGGAACTTTCAGCAAGGCTGATGACCTGAGTTCAATTCCTAGGACCAACATGGTGGAAGGAGGAAAGACTACTATTGTTGTTGTACTCTGACATCTACAAGAACACTGTGGATGCTTGGTTACACACACACACACACACACACACACACACACTCATAAAAACACAAAATAATCTCTTTCCAGCTATGAAAAAATCACTTTAAGATGTTTTCTTCTCTCTTTTCCATGTTTAATCCTGTCTCTAAACCAGGCCAAAAGATATCTTTTTATATCATTCTTCTCTGATATTATTGATGGTGTTGAAGAACGTCTTTTCTTTTTTTACCTTTTTTTTTAAAGAAAGAAACTAGTCTTGGTGAATTTTTAAATTACAGATCCAGAATTTCAAGATGCTCAAATATTTGAGTGTAAGATGTGAAGAAGGAAAAGAAAATGAGATAGAGAGTTAATAATTCCTCAGAAATATAAAAACACATTGTACTTAAGCATGCATTTTATTTAGGATATTCTTCCTTTTTAATTTATGATAGACTGATTTAAATGGTTATGAAACTAGTGTACCCTTAAATGTCACTCTTTTTTTTTTTTCTTTTGGTTTTTCGAGAGAGGGTTTCTCTGTGTTGTGTCAGGGACAAGGACAGAATCTCTAGTTAGTGGAAAAATACAGACCCCTGAAATGACAGGGAACTAGATCATCTTACAGTCAGGTTGCCTAGCAAGGACATTGAGTCAGAGCCCTTGACCCTTTCACCCTGTAAACATCCTATACAAACATCCTATTAGCTTGCCCCACCTTATGCAGATGACAGCTTCTTGCTCCCCCCACCCTGCAGGAACTATATAAACCCTTCTGGAAGAAAATAAAGTTGCACCTCCATCAGAATCTAGACTTGGTGTATTTTCCTTTGTATCTCCTGTCCCTACATTCCCTCCTTAGGGTGTTCGTGTTCCCGTTGTAGGCCTGCAGGCGGGACAGTGTAGTTTTGCGCCTTTCCTGGAACTTGCTTTGGAGACCAGGCTGGCCTCGAACTCACAGAGATCTGCCTGTCTCTGCCTCCCGAGTGCTGGGATTAAAGGCGTGCGCCACCACTGCCCAGCTTAAATGTCATTCTTAACTATGATACTTATTTTCAGAGAAATTAGTTATTGTTTCCCAAAGACATAATTTAACTATCTTTTCATAAATATATTCAAACATATTTTTCATGATTTTATAAAGTCCTTTAATGTGTCCTGAGAGGTTTAGATATAAAAAAGACCTTGTAATGTACAGCCCCTGAAATAATCCAAGGTGTTCAATGAAAAAGGAAGTCCTTGAAAATTAAAAAAAAAAAAAAAGCCTTTGGATATAAAAGGTTATTTGCAGCTTAGAGTGTAAGATTAGTGATAAATAACATATTATAAATTCTTTACACATAACTTCCTTGACAATATTCATAAATTGACATTTGTTTTGAGTTTTATGATATGTATATAATGCCCATATTATCTCTAATTGAGTCTTGTGACATTTCCTGCTAATTGTCATCCTGACAGGGTTTGGATTCACCAAGGAGACAAGCCTCCAGACACACTTATGAGGGACCGGTTAGTCTCTGGCGTGCTTCTAGGAATTATGTTGCTTGTGCAAATTGAGGTGAGAAGACACATGCTCAAGGGGCCTGGCACCATGCCCTGGGCAGGGGTTCTAAATACCATAACGAGAAGAAAGGAAGCTGAGCACAAGCATTCACCATGCTCTGCAGCTCTGCTGCCTGATTGTGATGCAGTGACAACGTGCCTGACTTCTTGGCATTGATGAACTGTACTCTTGAACTATCACCTGAAATAAACCCTTTCTCCACTGAGTAGCTTATGTCAGAGTATTTTATCATAGCACAGGAAAAGAAACTAAGCCGCTCTGGGAGGTGGTAGCACATATTTTTAATCCCAAAGCTCAGAAGGCAGAGGCAGGAGGATCACTGAGTTTGAGGCCAGCCTGGTTTACAGACAGAGTTCCAAGACAGCCAGGGCTACACTGAGAAACCTGTATGGAAACAAGAAAGTAAACAAACAAACAAACAAACAAAAAAACTACCTATGTTTATGGGACTGAAGAGATGGCTCAGTGTTTAAGAAACTAAACCAAATCCCTTTCATTCAAATAGTTTTATAGCTGTAACGTAACACATCAAGTTTTACATACTGATTAGTCTCATATAACTCATTTTCTGTGATTAAGCAAGCCTTTTGCTAAACATTTAATTTTATTATGTAATGTATATACAAATCCTTTATTTCCATATTATCTCTAAGCATCCATAAATTTCCAAAAGTCATTTTATAGTGGTCAGTATTCCCACCAATTTGAATTTTGGTTTTAGAATTTTTACCTTGACAATAAACAGAGATAAAAAATACCTTTTCATGTTATCTCTGTAACTGAATATATCCATAAAATAATGATTCACGTCTTGATTATTCGCATTATCCCTAGACATTGAAAATACTGTGTGTGCTATCTATTCTTTAAAACACCTACAAATTCTCTCCCAACTCATATACAGACTCTTTCTTCAGTATATTGGTAGGAGATTCCAACAACATGTATATACCTCTACACTGATGTTTTAGTTCTCAGTGACCACTATAATTAACCATAACTTAGTGAAATGGCTCACACCAATCACTCTAGCAGTCATAACACAGACAGGAAATCTTTGGGGATACACTCTGGGGCTCTAGACAAGTGTCCACTTCAGTGTCTTTTTACCCACTCTAGCCTGACTGCCTTCAATGACAGTGCCTTCACACCACTCAAACCCTGCCTTCATTATGAAGACATTTGCCCATACTGGACTCACTCTGAATCCAGGATCAATCCTCTTCTCAAAATTTTAATTGCATATGGCAAGTCATTTTTTGCATGTAAAGTAACATATTGAAAGAACTCAAGTATAAGAATTTAGTCCCAATTTGTATAAATCTTTGAAAAACTCTTTATGCACAATACAGAATTTTAGACACCTGACAAAAAACTATATGTTTCTATGCAATATCTTTATTTGACTAATTAATCCATACTTGCCACTCAGAAGACATAGATGAAGACATTGCAAAAGTTACTATAGGATCCAGGGATTACTTCCTTGCTGTGTTATGGAGGTTTTCTGTGTCTCAGTTTTATTGACTAGAATTTCCTAGAACTGTACCATTTCCTGATCCCCCTAGTGGTGATGTTATGTGTGCTGAATCCTTGAACAGCCAGCAGAAACACAGAAGCTGTTCCTACACAAGTTGAATGAGTTAGCTTGCTTTGCTGAATTGATATGAAAAAAAGAGATATCAGTTTAGCAGGTGATCATGGCTTTCATCTACTTTCAGGATGATTGTCAGATGTAAGGGATTTTGTAGCTTCTTAAGATTTATCTGCTATGAATTGATTTAACATCCAAATGTGAGTATATCATACATATAAGAAAAAATTCTCAACATAGACATAAATAGGAAGAATTTCACAATAGCTTCCTGAGGGGAAAATGGAAAAAAAAATCTTTTTAAATTTCCTGCTGATTCTTTCTTTAGAAGCAATCATATAACATTGTTTTTCTATGTCTTTCTCAATTCCTAAGTATCTTTAAATAGATAACATAGTCTAAAATAGTCTTAGACATATTTATTATGTGTCTTTTTTGAATGCTTAGAATGCTAAGGTAAATTTTAAAATTAACTTTTATCTGAAATATTTACCAAAAAGCCAAAAACTTGTCTGGTGGCACCCTATTCTAAGTTCATGTTTGCCCCCGACCCCAGTCAGTAAAAAACTCTTTGTTAATTTAGTGTACAGATTCTCCTGTACAGTACCTGCAAAAATTTTCTAATTCTAAGAAGTCCTGATATTTTCTGAGATTGATGGTCTCCATATAGAATTAGACATTAGTATAATTATAGTTATCTACTTTTTAAAAATAAAAATAGAATGTCTTTGAATTGCAAGAGATGTTTCATTTCAAAACAAAAATATATTAGCCTGGAGCCACAGATTTACTACAAATCTTAGCTTTGCTGCAGTTGGTGTAACATAGAGAGAAGGTGAAAATAAAGAGCAGAGGTGCCTTTGCTGAGCTGGTGTGCTGCGGAGAGGAGCTGAAGCCACAGGAATGTTTGGTCTCAGTCTAAATAAATACTAGAAGGAGTGGGCATGGCAGTGAAGAGGATTTTAAACCCACGGACTACATTCCTGGACACTGGAATCCTTCCTGGTGCCTTTCTTAGATATTCTAGTCAATGGCCTTTTTTTAGTTTCTTGGTCTTTACTTTATTGTCTTAGACTTGTATGTTCACCTTTAACATTTATACTCTAAAATCCACATTCGAGGTAACACACAACATTATTTTTTCTGAGCCTGTTATACCTCATTTAAAGTAATGTTTCCTAGTTCCATTCATTTTCCTTCAAATTTAATTTTTCTTTAAACCCAAATAAAATTCACACAAATTATATTTTTATTATCTGTTCTCTGGTGTACATGCAAGCTGATTTCATTTGTTCCATTGTGAACAGAGCAGAAGTGAAATGAGTGTGGGAGTATCTCTGTAGTATTACAAAATCTTTGGGTACAGCCAGGTCACATGATTGTTCTATTTTTAGTCCTTTTAGAAGCCTCCATATTGATTTCCATAGTGACCAGTTTACACTCCCACCAGCATTAGAGAATGGTGCTGCTTTCCCCACATTCTCTTTTTATTAATAAAGAAATTTTTTATTCATTTTACATAACAATCACAGATCCCCCTCTTCCCTCCTCCCACCTCTCCAGCCTTTTCCCCCAACTCACTCCCCCATTCCCTCCTACAAAAGGCAAGGCCTCCAATGGGGAGTCAGCAGAGCCTGGTATATTCAGTAGAGGCAGGTCCCAGGTCCAAGCCCCTCCCCCGGCCTCAAGGCTGTTTGAGGTGTCCCACTGTAGGTAGTGGGTTCCAAAAAGCCAGCTCATGAAACAGGGATGCATCCTGAGCCTACTGCCAGGACACTTCTTAAGCAGATCAAGCTACACAACTGTCTCGCTTATGCAGGGCCTAGTCCAGTCCTGTGGAGGTTCCACAGGTGTTGGTCTAAAGTTAACGAGTTCCCACAAGTTTGCTTTGGTTGACTCTGTAGGTTTCCCCATCATGATCTTGATGCCCCTTGCTCACAGAATCCTTCATTCTTTTAGGCATTTTGTTATACAGCAATTAAATATTTGCTTGTCTAGGTATATGAATACATAAATATATTGAGGTAGAATAATTTTTCATTATTTACATTACAATTTGTGAGGATACATTATAGAAAAGCAGTAATATACTTTGAAACTTTGCAGATATAACTAATAACTCCATACTTTCTCACTTACTATTGACATAGTTAATATGGATTGATGGAAGGACATCCAGACAATTATATGTACCATGTAAAAACAAAATGGCAAGCAGGAATAATTTAATATAAATGTTAAAGAAATGTCACACAACTGTAAATCTAGAGAGAATGAATTTCAACAAGGGTTAATCTCGCTCCTTTCAAGGGGTTATTTGTCACTGGGGAGACACATTTCTGTGTTATGGTTAATAACCAAAGAAAACACATATCTTACTATGATGCATAAGAATGTCCTTTATTACAAATAATTATTTCTTCTAAAGTTTAAGTAATTTCAAGGCTGAGAAAGCTTGACACAAAGACTAGCAGTACATTGAAAATAATCCAAGTACTTTCTCTATGTCCTTTCTAGAGAGAAACAATATTCATTAGGAATAAACATTTATTTAAGTGTTTTTAAAACTGTGATGAATGTTATAAATGATCTTGCTAAAACTAGTTATTAGATTATAACAGAAAAAGAATCTAGTGATGTTTGCAAATTAAAAGAGGGTTTTTTTTTATATAATTTAATTTTACATATCAGCACTGGTTCCCCTCTCCTCCCTCCTCCCACTCCCCCCTTCTTCCCAGCCCACCCCCCCCCATTCCCATCTCCTCCAACGCAAGGACTTCCCTGGGGATTCAGCTCAGCCTGGTAGATTCAGTGGAGGCAGGTCCAGTCATACACACTGCTTCATAAGTTTTCTCTTAGAAAACCACTGTGTGTTTGAGCTGTATTTTTGCTGCTACAATGGAGGGCCTGTTTCTAAACTGATTTTGTCTAGTAGTCAAGGAAACAACAAAGTAAAACACAACATATTTTCAAAATCAAGTGCTATTGCTTATCTGCTTCATTCAAAGAAGCATAATTTGAAATTCATTGTTGGCCTAGTCCCGATGTAGATTCTCCAGTGTCGTGAGGTTCTGTGAAGAAGGCAATGCGTGTTTTCATTATGCTTATTAACAAATCCATAGCTGTAGTGTTATCACCCGGTTGGCAGTGTTGTTGCTGATCAGTCAGTGTAGTATTAATGAGAGGCTGAAAATGCATGTTAATGTAAATGTTAAAGGCTGCATGTAAGTCTCGAGTATGAAAGACCAAACTTTAAAGAAATACAAAATAAAACAAGAAACAGATTAAATCTAGAGAATAATATGTAGACAAGAGCAGAAAGAATGAAAGCAGGATTCAGAAGGACTATTTCAGGCCTCAAGAAGTACATTAAGGTTGAAAATTTGGATGATTTTTTTTTTCAAATGTAGAGAAACAATTTTTTTCACTCTACTCAGTACTTGGAAACAATGTGAAATATGGAAGTGAGTGTTTTCCAGGGATGCTGAGGGGACTTGCTGCATATGCCTAAACCCAATGGCCTGTTTTTACACACCTATCCATCTTCAATGAGAGCTTCAGTGCCTCTGGGTCAGCACTTGCTCTTAAAAGTACAGAATGGACTGACTCATTCCTGTCATAAGGAGAATTCTAATGAAAGACAATGAATGGTACCATCATTTCATCCCAATGAAGACTCTAGATAATGAATGAAGAAAAGCATGCATTTACATGTGTAACTATTGTCTCTCTCTCTCTGTTTCATCTATCATCTCAACACACACACATATGTGTATCCCCTTTATAACATATTTACACAATAGTTGCCTTTCTCTTGCTGTCACAATCCATGATAGAAACAAATTAAGGAAGTAGTTAGCATGGTTAAAGTGTAAGCAGTAGTTCACAACCTTTGGATCACGACCCCTCTGGGGTTGAACAACCCTTTCACAGGGGTCACCTAAGCCCATCAGAAAACACAGAGAGCTCCATTATGATATATACAAGTAGCAAAATGAGAGTTAAAAACAATTGTATGGTTGGGGGTCACTGCAGCATGGGGAACTCTATTAAAAAAGGGGAAAGCACAGCAGGGAGATTCCCTGACAACAATGCTGTGAAGTGAGTGTCTGTTACATCCTGGAGAATCAGAAATGTGTGGAAATCTGGCTAGAATTGTCACTAAGAAATATGCTTAAGACCAAGTCCCTAGCAACTCACTCTCCAGCTGGGCCCAACTTCCCATGGGTAAACAATACCACCAGTTGGAGGCCAAGTATTTAAACACATGAGCCTGTGGTAAATATTTCACATTCAAGCCCTAATACTAGCTATCACATATACACACATATTATTGATCTTCAGCATACATGTAAACTTTAAAAAAATAGTATCTGTTGGTTGTTTCCTAATTTTCAATAAATGTATTTTTAATTATATTTTTGTGAAAAATGTATTGGTGTAATTCTCCTTTGAAAACTGAAATATAAATCTCCTAAAGCACAAAAAAGACCTCAAGAAATAGATTTTATTACATTTAATTTCTAGATTCTAATTCAATATCCATGCTGAGCTTCAGAACATTTTAGTGAATTTTTCTTTGATTAAAGCTATTAATTGGAATTGCATGTAGAAAATTATTTGTGCATTACATTTCACCTTTAGGGAGAACTAACTGATACTATTTGAAATAAGAATAATTCAAGCAGCAAACGGAAACAACCCACAGAGCACCTTAATATCAAACGGCACTTCATTAAGTTTTAACACAATTACTTAGAATGTATTGGACAGAGCATTTGCTACAAATCATTGCTAATGCAGGATATTAAATAACTTCAATGTTAGCTGGTACACTTCTATTAAACTGTCTTAATGAACATTTAAGAGGGAAATACTCCTACATTTATGTTTAGTTTCTTCTTTCTTTACATTGTCATTGCATTGTTGATTATTTTCAAGACTAAGTTGAGCACTAGAGGACCAGTGACTACAGGATCTTGTGTCTAGAGAATTTCTGTCACTCTGAGGTTCAGCACTGAGGCTGTAGTATTTACAATTGTTGGTTTTCATCCCCTTTGTTAAGTGAATTTTTATGCAACTTCAAATCCCTTCTATACTTTTAGGAGGGGCTGGTGATGGCTCCTATAGCACAGATTTTACTTCATCCACAATGCCCAGTTTCCTAGGGAAGGACATAAACACGGCAAAAATCTCTTTTCAGTGTTTGGAAGACTTTTGAATCTCTGCTTCATGTGTGTGGGTGAATTGTGATCAGCCAGCACCTGACTGCAAGGCCGGCCGTTGCTCTTGCTGCGATGCCTTCCCTGACATGATGGACTGTAACTCCACTGAAGCAGGAAGCCAATGCGAACTCTTTCTCCCCTAAGTTGCTGCTTTGCCTGCAGTCTATCCTACTAACAGAAAAGTAACTAAGGTACTTTTCACTAGGGATTGCAAATTAAACAGCTTTCTTAAAAAAAATGCATCAGGAAAGAAAAATTAGGACATTTTAAAGACCATAAACAAACATTTAACTTAATAGCCAATGTATGGGAAGAAATGTGTTCTAGTTGTTTCTGAGAATAAAAAATGACTCTCAATAAGAAATTCAGCCACATCTAAATTGCCGCAGTCCCTTCTCCCTTGGGGTTTTAATACTGATGACCAATACAATGTCTTTTAGAATGTTTTTGGTACTGATACTTTGTAGACCCATTTTAAATCTCTAGGCTTCTCAAATTTTACATGTCAGTGCTGGTCTTTATTCCTTTTGTCTAAAGCATTATCATTTTCCCTACCTGTGTCTCCTGTTACTTTTACTTGACCCCAACAATCACTTAGAAGTTAATATTCCTAATTCCATACTTCTAGACCAGAATGTTTTGCTGACATTTGTATCTCCTAACATGATTTTCATCTTTATTTGCATGATTTCTTAGCTTTAATATTTCAAGTCCATTCTTGACTCTATCATGCATAGACAGTTCTGTGCATCTGACTGAAAACTTTGGAAAGCTTTTCTTGTATATGACTACTAATTTAAAATACCATTTAAGAGATACAAACACATTTGTTCTGTGCATCCTATTTGAAAACCCACTCTTCCCCATTTTCCTACCTGCTCATAGACTATTTGTAACACATAAATTTGTGTATTTAATCTTATTCCCACTCTGTAAGCCTCCCTTTCTAAAGGTATCCAAATTTTGTCATACCTTTTTAATTTTTGCCATATATAAACTTCTCCAAGCCAAATAATATTTCTTGCAATGATGTAATGTTGGTTGTGCTTGGTGATTCGAATGACAATATCCCCAAAAGGTTCACATTTTTAAGTATTGGCTCTCAATCAGTGGAAGTGTTTGGGAAGGATTAGGAGGTATAGTCTTGTTGAAGAGATTTGTCACTTGTGCAGGCTTTGGGGTTATAAAAGACTCCTCCTGGATTTACAATGTTTTTTTTTGTTTTTTTTTTCTTTATTTTCTTTCCCTCTCTCTCTCTTTGACTCATGCTTGCGGATCTCTGTGAGCTCTCTGCTGTTTCTTTGCTCCTCCATCATAGACCCTACCCTCTGAAACCTTAAGTCAAATTAAATGCTTTCTTTTATACATTGCCTTAGTCATAGTGTTTTACCATAATAGAAAAGTAACAAAGACAGTTGATCACTTGGCAATATGTGTTAATGAGTACTGATCCTGTGTCCTCTTCTGCCTGCTTACCAATAATTTCATCTGACCACCTTTATATTTCTTTCAAATTCAGTAGAAGTGTCAAAGCCACCCAGAAGTCTTTGCTCTGTGGTGGGTATTTGCCTCTGCTTTTTCCTCTATCTTCTGCAACATTCTGGTCCAACTGCTTTCACAACACTGACTTTTTGTTGTTTCTGAATTTATTCTTCTCTTCTGGCACTCAGGCCATTGTCTTAGTAAGATTAGTGAACACAGAGCACTCTGTTTGGTCTTCACCATTAACACATGAAGAAGCTACCCTACCATCATGTCTCTTTCATAGTTGAACAGACAGAGAGATCAAAATAGGAAACAGATAATGAACCAAAGCCACCCAGTGAATGAGTCCCAGATGTAGAATTCAAAACAGAAGAATTCATATCCCAACACTCATGCGCTTTGCGTTTATAGCATCTTTATATCATCAATCTCGTGTGCCCCATTTGGTATATAGTGTCCCTATATAAATGCTGACTAAATAGTTGAACTCTCAGTAGTGCCCTTTATCTAGAACAATACTGAAATTAAAACATTATTTGAATAACACAGTATGTAGAAGTCAACCACATGGAACAGTACCTACTCCTCATGAACATCCATTCAATAAATTCTGTAAGAGCTCATTGTTTCCTCTCCTAGCCCTGCAGCTTCAATACAAGGCTTTCATTGTTCTTGTCATTGGTGTGTCTGATCCCCTAAAGAACACTATTCCTAACCTAAAATGCTCCCCAATAATTATGTCTCTGATTAGAAAACACACAATAACTATTAGATGTCTTTTTTTCACCTTTGAATCAACTAATAAGGTCATCATACTCGAATAGTAATCTGCTCCTGCAGAAAATGAGAATTGTTCCAAGAAAGGCACTTCTTATTTTTGTATATTACTTGCTCACTTGGGAATGAAGAAAGATTTAGAAGAGAAACACTCGCCTAACACTTCAAAAAGCTTTGGGGACAGTGGGTAATGAAATAATGATTTCTAAAGCACCAGCAGATTTGAAGATAAAAGTTGCTGTGAGATGCAAAGATGATAAGAATTTCAGGCAAGCAGCTCATTTAATAGTCATTTACAAGAGAGGTCTAATTCTAAGAAGTGCTTCGATTTAGTCTTAAAGTCTAAGTGATTATTTTAAGACTTAAAAAAAAATGCAACTTGGGTAGAAAACAAATAAATGGGTCATAAATATGTCACACTTACTAAAAATCAAATTCCGCTTCCTAAATTTAAAAATCTAGTAAGATTGGTTATTCTGTAAGGAAATAAACAAAACAAAATATGCCAAGGAAAGCAGAAGTAAGCCTGTTTCATAAAGATGGAGAGTGTAGTTACAGAATCATAAAAATAGCATCATGAAACATGTCTTTCTGCCCAGATACTTCGACATTGCTTTTTGGGTCTAAACAACATAAGAGTAGGAGATATGTGTTTCTATGTAAAGCGCCAGGGAAAGAAAATAAGAACTATGAAGAATGTGAAAATACTATTGTTTGCTTTTAATCATATTAGCAAAATATTACAATCAGCTTATGTCTAACTTCTGAATAGTTTTGGGTGCTTTTTAAGAACTATGATATTATTTCAGACAATTCTTTAGAGAATTAGTTATATTGCTTAAATGAAATTATACAAAATGTAACCTCCCTACAAAACATTAACATTCCTATTATCTGGCTAAGTAAATAACAGTTTCATTTTTTTCCAACTCACTCTATTTACCCACATCCAATTAAGGTGGAAACAACATGCTTGTTTGATTTATAACTTTTTGGTATGAGATAATTGAAGACTCAAAAAAGTATAAAAACATGGTAGACATAGCTCCCATGCATCACGCAATCAGCTTTTACTCATAATGGTTTTCAATCTAATGCATTGTCTGAACCAGAGTATAAAGCTAGTGTATCAATATCTACTCACTTATGTAGCGACAAATTAGTTTTTAGTGTTTTGAGTTTGAAAATAATATACAAACATTGTTTGTGTATGCATACATTCTTGTCTTAGAAGCTTGCTTTTTCTTTATTGTTCTACAAGAGCAGCAAACATTCTTAGCTATGAGCCATTTCTCTAGTCCATTTCTTCCAACTCCTGATAAGCATTCTATTCTACTTACTCTCCCAAGGCTATTATTCTTATCAGCATTAGCCATGCTATTTTTGGTCATAACCCAGACACCATTCTTCCTTCCAACTCCTTGTTGAATATCCATCTGTTCTTTCTGGTAATTTTATATCCTGCATTATTTCTAACTAGCTCAGGCTTCTTCATCCTGAGAACAATTCTAGCTTGCTCTCTTACTATACAAATGAGCCATTTTTTATTATATCTCAATGATGCAGCACTAAAGTAAAAACTAAATAAATGCAATATTTGTTTATTTTATTTGTCATGGAAGTCTTCTAAATACTATTATATATAATATATATATATATATTATGTATATTTCTGAGAATGAATTAAAATGTGAATACAAATTTCTTCCTTCTTCCCTTCCTGTGGTGATATCTATTTGTATGTTAATGAAATAAAGTTTGCCTGGAGATCATAGTCATAGTCAGCATAAACAGAAGTCAGGCCATAGTAGCACATGCTCTTAAATCCAATCACATGGTAGCAGAAGTCTCTATGTGTTCAAGGACACAGCCAAGCATGATGACACACACCTTTAATACCACTACCAACCACAGAACCTGGAGGTCTGTAGACAGGCAATAATGAAGAGTGATGTGGCTGGACTTAGAGCCAATGAGAAGGCAGAACAGGAAGGCATAAAGGTGCAGGTTGGACAGGAAGAGGCTCTCTTGGGAAGCTACAATGACGT
This sequence comes from Peromyscus leucopus, assembly GCF_004664715.2. NCBI lineage: Eukaryota > Metazoa > Chordata > Mammalia > Rodentia > Cricetidae > Peromyscus > Peromyscus leucopus. The sequence goes on along the minus strand of NW_023505410.1, from coordinate 48,297 downwards.
GGTAAGCTATGGTTAGTTGGGCTATTGCTCTGATCCTATGGCTTGTATCCCTGTATTGGCTCTGTGTTTCTTATTTAAAAAAGACTGTTTAGAAATTTGCTACACTTCCCTTTTCTTTCCCCCCTTTCATTTCTTCCCCTCCTCCCTTCCTTTCTTCTGCACCTTCTTAGCATTGGGGTAGCCCACATTCATGTAATTACTGGCAACTTTATCCCCCCTCACCCCGCACTGAGCTACAATTCCTAGTCTTAGTCATTACTTAAAATTTCATTTCTAATTCCCATATGTACACCACAAATCTGTATAATGCAAGACCTAAAAGTGCTATGAATGTAGATCCCCCTTCAGTATTGATTGTAAATAGAACACACATGGGAGAACATATTTTGAAGCAGATATTTAATCAAAAGTATCTTAAACAGCCCACATTTATTTAGGAAATATTTTCTTATTGATAATGATTTGAGAGCAAAAAAGAAAGGGATAGAAAGTCAACAAAGTTGTAATTAAAGTTATCAGAAAATCAATTTAAAACAATACTAAGGTTCTAAAGAAAATTAAAATCCAAATTAATGATCCCTGAAACTAATGCACAAATTATAGAACTTATTGGAAACACAAAAGCTCTTGGAGCATTCTTCCTAAGAGTGCTGATATGCATGCAAGAAGTTCAACTACTCAAATGTCATTGAAGTGTTCACCTATAGGTGCTTTTGTGCATAGGCCCACTGAGCTCAGACTACTAACTCCCAGTCGGGGCAGCTAACAGATTAACAGTTTTCCTGGGCCTCTTAGAAGAATATTTGCATCAGATGAATATTCTTCAATGGGTCACTGTCAACACAATGTATCACAAAAAAAAACTGCTTTACTATTTCATACTGAATATTGCAAGGGCAGAAATTGTACTGTTTAAAGTCACTACATTATGACAACAGTGGACATCTGTTTGAACATGGAATAACAATGCAGAAAACTCTTGTATAACTATGACTTATTCCTTTAATGTAGTAACGATTGAATAGAAATATATGCATATGTATTCTGTTTCCATAAATAGTCTTTAAAATGTATAAAAGTTACCATTTGATGAAAAGAGAATCATCTTTGGTGAGGGATGTGAGCCACACATATCTGTGGGTGTAAGGATACACTTAGAATGTAGTTAGCTGGTCTAATAAAGTAATGATAAAGCTTACCTCTAAAATCCATGAACTCACTAGCCCCAGGTAGTGTTAGGTTTCTAGTACCAGGAATGATTTTCCTAGATCCAACAAATCTGCTGTGAGACTCTGTCTTTTAGAAATGGGTGCTTAAAGAGGACATGAACAATTAGAATATCAGAAGACATACTAGTGAGAGGGGGAAATATCAGGGGAGACCAGCCTTGAGACAAAGAATTAGAGGCACTGTGACTACTGAGAGAAAATTAGCATCTCTTGGGGATAAGCCCCCTCACTGATTAACAATTGCAAAGTTGTCAGCTCTGAGATCAAATAACATACATACAAATGACAAAAGGGACTTACCAGATATATATACATATCCTTTTGTGTAAGTCCATATATGATAATAATGATTAATAATGTTTATATACAATTATATATATATATAATATATATATATATATATATATATATATAATCAAAGCAAAGAAGCCATCAATTTATCAATTTAAGTCAGTGAGGACATGGGAGGAGTCGAACAGAGGGGACATAAGAGGTGTTAGAGGGAGAAAGGGAAGAGGAAGTGATGTAAGTATATTGTAGTTTTAATAGTATATAAAATATTTTTTAAAAACTTGGGGAGAAAGGTTTTATTTGGCTTATGTGTTCTAATCACAGTCCATCAATGAGTGACGTCAATGCAGGAACTCAAGCAGAGGAAGCTCCAGGAAGGAGGCAGGAACTGAAGCAGAGGATGTAGGGTAATGCTACTTACTGGCTTGCTCTTCATGGCTAGATCAATCAGCTTTTTTATATAACCTAGGACCACCTGTCCAGTGGGTTGATACTTCCATACCCACATTAAACAAGAAAATGCCCAAATATATTGTCCATAGGTCAATCTGATGACCTCAGCTGAGGTTCCCTCTATCTAGATGACTCTAGCTTGTGTCACATTAACAGTCAGCACACACACACACACAACACACACACACACTCACTCATTCACTCACACAAAACATGACAGAATTGTGACATGTGAGAGTATACCTATACACATGCATATGTGAATATCCCTAAAATTGTAGTATATTAAATAAATACTGAAAAATTATCAAAGTACATTAAATCAGAAATGTTGCTTGTAGTATTTGGTTTCATCAAATTAATTATTATTACTGTGTGTGTTAGGCATATATGCCATGTCCACAAGTGGAGGTGTTGCATAACAGTTTCCTCTGAGCTTGAAAATATTCATCCTACAGGGAAGTTCATTAAGACACGAAGTAAACAACTCAAAATAGCTTCAGGTAGTTCCTGAAACTGATGAGATTCACTAGGCTCCTCCCTCTCCAAGTAAAAACAGTAAAGACTGCTGAGAACTACTTTCAGATGAGCCAAGCTACAAAAACGACTCTAACACAAACCTAGCATACAGGAAGAAGGAGATACCAACCAAGCAACTTGGATGCAAGAGAGACCAGTTGAGTTGCCTGGGAGAACAAAGACATGAGATGAACTGCCTGAAAGAGGCTCATAACAACTGAGAGACCCAGAGAGACACTCCTACCTGTTGAGTGGTCTACAGTTGTGTAGTGGGCTCCAGGATTCTAGCTTTTGTGCACTGTCATACATGCTGGTGTGGACTTTGGTGATATTCACACTTTGGTCTGTCATAGCTGCATTTCTGGGTGAATAGACGTGTCTGTTTGCTATATCTGTCCAGGAAAATATATCATATAAACAGGAGGTCTGTGGCCAACTTTGTGTAGACAATTGACTCCATCCATTTTCCATGCCTTCTAGGGATCAAACTTGAGTAGTCAGGCTCATAGGGCAAACACCTTTACTGACAGAAGTACTCACATTCACTATATTAAAAACAACTTGCCAGCTCATTCACAATATTAAAAACAGACAAATGCAATAACACAATACACTTTAAAATATAATGTCTATGTATTGGATCTTGTGTTTGAAGGTAAAATATTTTCCAAGGGCTTATGATTCTGAGCACCTGGTCTTCAGATTACAGGGCTTTTTCTGAGTTGTGGGGCTTTGCTGGAAGGGATACCGAAGTGGGGTGGACTTTGATGATTATTGCCTAGCTGCCTTCTCTGGCCCTTGACCTTCAGGATGTGAAGAGCTGCCGTCTTACACTGTCATTCCTACATTCAAGCCACTCTAACCATCATGATTTCCTCTCTGTCTTGTCCTGTATTAAAAAGAAGCCTGAATCAAAAAACAAAAACAAAAACAAAAACCTCTCCATATGTATGTTTTCTTTCACACACTGATAGCAGTGAAAATAATATAATGAGAAATCCAAGGAAATGTCATTAATATTGAGAAATAGATTTTGATAAAGTGGGCTTTTAGAATAGGTCATAGTATACATTCTCACTGAATGGAAGAGGACTCATGCTTATGGCTATATAACACACTGGTATTCAAATTCATACTTTAGCAAGCACATTTTACCTTTAATTGCACATATGCCACTACCAAAAGTTCATTAATCTGCGTTGTAGCTTATATTTAGCTATCTCCCAGCTTATATCTAGCTGTAAACCTACCTAGATAATCTTAATAATTTAAACTCTTGTGGTTTGAATAAAAATGCTCTCCAGAAGCTTATGTTTGATTACTTTTTTTTTGGAAGGAAGGGGAGTGTGTCTGTGTTGGAGGAAGGAGTGTTCATGGGGTCTGGCTTTTCAGGTTTTAAAGAGACTCAATTCATTCCCCGTGTAGCTCTTCCCTCTGCTTTCAGATCAAGATGTGGGCTCTCAGCTGTTCTTTCAATCCTTCTTCTCTCTGCCATCATAGATTCTAATCCTCTGAATCTATATCCCAACTAAAGTTTTCTTTTCTAGGTTGATTTAGTCATGGTGTTTTGTCATAGCAGTAGAATGGTAAGTAATTAAACTCTCAGAAACCTATAATTGAAATATCTTTAAATAGCACTCATTGCTTTCATATATTTTGTTTGTTGTAGTTGAGTTACCTCCAGTCTACAAGTCATGGCTTTGTTAGCAATTATTCACTACTGAGTAAATGGAATAGCTGAACATTCACATGGTATTGAGTGGCTAAAATCAGTAGTTCCTGGTATGTGCTGCTTGTAAAATTATCTGGGAGTTTCTAAAGTATTTCAAAATAGTCAGAATCTCCAGTAATCAACTAGTTTTAGAATATCAGATGGACTTTGGGTTCCTACACTGATTATTGGGAAGCTCCAGTTTGATTAGTATTGTACTACAGTATTGGCTTCCTCATCAGGTACTTCTTCCTTAAATGTGAAAATATCCCACAAGTGGTCTTCTCATATTCCATCTCATTTTCTAGATATGGTTCATACTTCTAATCCTGGAAACTTGTGAAACTGAAACAGGAGGGTTGTCCATTAGTTAAAATTAGTCTAGATGACATAATGAGTTCTAGGTTTTTTTCCTTGCCTATAGAGTGAGACCTGCACACAACAACACCAACAGGGGACCACTACCCTCAAAAAATCTAGGAGAAAAACAATAAAACCTATTTGCCCTTAATTTTTTTCTTTGTTTTCTGAGACAAAGTCTTAATTTGCTCAAACTGGCCTTCAACTCACTATGTAGCTAAAGATGGCTTCAACTCCAGATCTTTGCCCAGTTCTTCCTGTTTGTGGTTTGTGTGTTAAAAAAAAGTATTATTGCCGGGTGGTGGTGGCACACGACTTTAATCCAGAACTTGGGAGGCAGAGGCAGGCGGATCTCTGTGAGTTCGAGGTCAACCTGGGTACAGCATGAGTTTCAGGAAAGGCTCCAAAAGCTACACAGAGAACCCTGTCTCAAAAAACCAAAAAAAAAAAAAAAGTATTATTATTTAATGTTTCAGTCATCACATTATGACATGTCCTAACCCTCCATCAAGTCACCAGATGGAGCATCAAGTTAGCCAGCTAAGGTCCCAGCTTCAATAACTTTGATTCTGATTTAATTCAGTTTGCCAACAGCCTATGAATATATTCTTCCTCCAAAATTAGCAGAAATGTCTGTCTTCTTAGTCTGTATTTTAAACTAAATAGAAAAAAAATCAAGAATTCATTTTATTACATTGTATTTTGAAGAGAAATGGAGAAAAGTAACTCAAACTAAGGTTGTGGGTATTGGTAAGTTGTGGAAAACCTTTTTTTTTTAACATGAAACTACATATAGTGAGGCTGGGAGCATTATGAGAGATAAAAAATGTTTTTGTACATTATGATGTACGCATGTAATAATAATGTATCTTGCAGGACCCATCTTCTGACACTTCACAACAATTCTCTGAAACCATAGATCATTAGAACAACCCGTTTCACATTCTAGGATCACAAAGAATACTTAAGAACCTGGATATTGTATGAAAGGAACAAATATTATTCACATGTTGGGATGTAATGTATTCCCTTGATATGAAATAATAAACTACAATTGGAAAGGTCTAGTTCTGGCCCTTCTTTTTTGAGCACATGGGGCCAGAAATGAAGTGTTAAGCTTGAATATCTGTGTAGTTTTTCTGCTATCACTCATGGTCTATAGTAGAAATATAAAGTTATGAATCTATATTATGTGTGATTCTATTTCTCCAAAAGTTCCTCTTATTAGCAGTCTTGATTAGTAAGAAGAGTACCAATAAAGAAATCATTTCACTGCATTAAATAATATTATTTGCCTACTATACTACTTTACATTTTCGATTCCCAATATATTGGCAAGTTTATTTTTATTTTCTTGTAGTCAAGTATCATGATTAAGCATACATCTCATTGAACTCTCATTTTTACAATGGAAAAGTTAATCACTACATATGTATAATAATTTGTACATATTTTATTACACTAGTTTACAATGTAGATTTAAATAAAGTTACTGAAATGACTTTAAACAATGTAATGATTAGGACAATGGAGCCTCTTAATTTTAATGGTGTAAATCATGTCAACTTAACAAATGTAACAATTTTGAGTCAAATAGTTTTTTCTAGTGGAAGAAAGTTTTCAATAATATTAGTAAAATTTTATAATAAAATGCAGTATCCTTTACAGAAAAACTCACCTTTTCAAGACAAGTGTACTATTATTCTATATGAATAATAAAATTACTTTAAAATAAATCAATGTTTTCTGCATTATATATAATGGCTAATTCCTTTTTGCTTGAGGCCATTTTGTGACGTGGCCTTCAGTGCTCCAAATTAAGGAATCATTATTACGTTTGTGGAGCTTCGATTTCTCTCTTTATTGTTCCTGTAGTATTGGGTGAATGACAGGAAATGTATTATATAAAACTGTGTTGAAAGCTACAATACAAATCTGTGTAATGATCACTTTCTTTATAAACTAACCAATGTCGTGGATTAGAACAGGCACACCACTATCCATTTACTCTGTCAAATTCCATGGAGTGAGTGAAAGTATCATATCAAAAATTTTATCAAATATACAGCAAAACCACTAAATATTATGATTATGACTTTTGGTCATCACTTGATTGAGTTAAAAACTAGATTGGTAAAACACATTTCTGGGTAGGTTTATGGGGATACTGTCAGACAAAATTAACTAAACAGGAAGGCTTCCACTAGTCACAAAATATGAGTCACACCCATAGTCTGAGATGGAAGTGAGGAAGAAAAATGAGAAAGTCTGCTAATACTCAGCATTTGTTTCTCTTTTCTGCTCTCTGGCTGTCAAGTTGTGCTCTCTGATCACCATATCTTCCTCAAAACCCTGTAGTTGATAAAAACCATGTTAGTCATGAACAAAAGCAACCATTCTCCCTCCAAATTATCAAATATTTAGTAATAGCAACACATGAAACTAGCATACAGTATCTAAAAAAAAAAAAAATTACATAGGTCTTTGGAACATAATATTCAGGGACCAAATCTACAGAGACCAAAAGAGAAAAAAATAATGTATGCCCATGAGAATGTTGAAAAAAAATGCTTTAAGATTGAATGTTGGAAAGAATCAATGAACAGAAGCACTTAGAAGAGCCCCAGAACATCTCTCAGAATTGCATGGGAAGGGACTTATTAGATGTGTATTCATTAGAACTACTTGAAGAAATTGTACAGGTAGAAACTTGTGCTACACAGCAACATGATGCAGATATAAATATGGGACATTAGGCAGGAATCCTGGGGCTGATCTGCAGATAATAGCTGATCGCTGAGCAGGAGAACGTCTTTCATCACTCCTATAGTTAGACTGCCAATTTGACATAAACAAACCCAACCAGAAGATAAAAAGAGTTCTCAAATAGAATTGTAGCAGATAATTCCAAATCCCCAACACTGGAAGGAAATCAACCACAGAGCAGAAGTTGCTAATTGGAACAGAATAACTAATACACAGTGCAAGAAAAAATTGAAGAAAATGTATATGCTGACTAAACTTCAACTCTACATGAAAAAGTCCAGTTTCTTCTAACTGAAATTTTGGTAGAAAAAATTAGAAATAATTAGGGAGGAAAAGCATGAGAAAACAATAAGAGAAATGCAAACAAAGAAGGGTTTGAGTTCAGCTAGTAGTGTGCTCTATTTTTTTTTCTAAATTAATAACAGGTTTGACAAGTTCAGAAAATTTCATTTACTTTTCTTGTCCAATTTGTTACATTAAAAGCTTTAATGAGTATCACTGTATAATTGATAGTAAAATTCAGCATCCTTATTTACCGTCAATTGACATTGTACCTATTGTCACAGAGAACAAAGTTGTGGAAAAATTTGTTCTGTTTAGTCAATGTAGAGGTTGTCATCAATTTTCTTCCTATATTATGTTTCGCAAATCTGAATTAGTAAAATCATAATGAAAAATGTGGAGTAATTGACATCCCATTGAACAAATATGCAGATTACTCTAAATGTGAACATTCACAGGCTGACAAGAGTTGAGACTTTGCCCATTGTCTGGTTGAGATCTCTATTGCTGTTGTGAAACACCACGACAAAAACCAGCTTAGGAGGAAAGGATTTATTTGACTTGTGCCACATCAATGCTCATGATCAAAGGCTTCAGGACAGGAAACTAAAGCAAGACAGGAATCTGGAGGCAAGAGCTGACACAGAGGTTATGGAGGAATACTGCTTAGTGGATTGTTCTTCATGGCTTGCTCAGTCTGTTTTCTTATAGAACCCAAGACCACCAACCAGAGTGGACTCTCTTCTATCAATCACTGATTAAGAAAATGTCCTACAGGTATGCCTACAACCTCATAATTATGGAGTTATTATCTCCATTGAGGTTCCCTCCTTTCAGAACTCTAGCTTGTGACAAGTTAACAACAACTAGCAAGTACACTCATTCTAACATTTTATTTGCTTCCACAAAATGCAACCTTATATCATCATAACATTATCAAATTGCTGTTTGGCATAGTAGGCATTTTTTGTGACTCTTAAAAGAGTTTTAAATATATGTGAATAATAAACCTCAGGTTTGCCTTCCCTATAGCAACAATAAATAATTCCTCATGCTTTTCCCAAATTACTGGAATTATGTCTTATTTCATGACATGGTGGCAACTACTCCATATGGCAGATGAGCCTCATTCCTGTATATTCATGTTGTGAGAACTAGAAACGTCATTTAAGACTGCAAACTAGCATTTACAGCACAATCAAGATTATTAAAATGGCTCCACAGAGCAACACTGCACAAAAAATTATGAACTGTAAAACTGCTATAAAGGTCATTTGAGATGCAAAAGTTTATTTGGAATATCATGTTAGGGTACAGAATTGCTTTCACTTACTGCTTGTTAAAATAAATGGTTTAGAATATTTGTCTCAGTCTGCAAAGTTTATTAACTTCAACAAAAATAATTCTACATTGTCTGATATTTTACAAAGCTTTGATATCTTTAATTGTTATTCAACAATCTAACCTCATCTCAGGCATAAAATAACAAATAAAATAGTTACAAATTTGATATTGATTTCAAAATACACTGTTGTTTGATAAAAGACTTTTACATCATTACCTGTGTAAATGACAACATTTACTATTTCATATTATTATTCATTCTTTCTTCTTTGCATGCCAAGAAAGAAGAAATAGAGAGCTTTTATGAAGATACAAGGGAAGTGTACAAGATATTAAATATTTCTAACAAGAGCATTTGCTTATGGATATTTTTTAAAATATAGGATGTATACCTTTTCTATATCTAATAATTTATTAGATCTTATTTTTGACCAGACCATGACAACAAAGTTTTGTTTTCTATAAAGAAAGCCAAACAAAATGGACGTATTGAACCTCAAATGCTTACATATTTGCCAATCTCAAACAGCTTCATTAGGCAAAACTATTAAGCTTATTTCACAAATTAAGAAAATAAAACTTTAATTCTCCTCTTGCTTAATTTCTAGGTTAAGTGAAATAGCTGAGTTTATAATGTCTGCATGGATCTGGAGAGATGGCTCAGCAAAATAAGTTTTGCTTCCAAGCCTGATAAACTGAATTTGATCTCTGGGATTATATGATCGAAGAGCAAACCAGCTTTCATTAAGTGAAGTTCACATACACACTGTGGCATATTATACTACACACACATACACACACACACACACACACACACACACACACACACACACACACACACACCATAATAGAACCTCAGTATGTCTGGTTTCAGACATGCTTTGATTTCTATTCTCTGCTATTTCCAATTGTAAAGCACTGTAAAGACACTTATTAGTGCCCCAAAAACACTGATGATCCTTGAATGCCAACATACATACAATTTAATTGATATCATTATTTAAGTCATCTATTACCATGAGTTTCTAGGGATAAGAATCAGGTATTTGCTGCCTATCATGAAGAAAGGCATCCTTAAAATTCTGTGAGTTCGAGGCCAGCCTGGTCTCCAAAGCCAGTTCCAGGAAAGGTGCAAAGCTACACAGAGAAACCCTGTCTTAAAAAAACAAAAAACAAAAACAAAAACAAAACTTTGTTGAGAATTTGTGCCAAAATATAGCAACAATGTTTAGGTAAGACATAGCATAAAGAAACAACAGAGGGGGATAAAATTGTATTGAGAAATGAACTGAACTTGCCACCAATTTTATTAAAAAATAATTTCATTTAATTATGAAAAAAATAATATTTTCATAATGACAGCCTTACACATTCATGGTGTGTACTTAATGCCCTTTGATTTAATTTCATCATCTGAAATATGCATGTTCACTCAGCACTTTTTATGTGCTAAGAATCTTTAAAAGGAGCTTCAAATAAACATGATTTTATAACCTTTAGGAAAAGGGGAAAAAGCCTAGAAAACAGAGCAATGAGAAGATTAGGACATAACCACCGGAAAGCTATTTCAGAAAAAAAAATCTGCAGAATACAGAAAGAGGGAGTAAACACTTCCTTCTGTAATAGAGAGCAATTAGAGCTTTCTTTGGAAAGGGTGCAACGCGAGGTCATCTGCTCTGCAGATAGCTGGGATGCAGTTTGTCAGCCTCTAAGATAGAGAAAATCAACAAACACAGAGCAAAAGAAACTGTCAGGAGCTGAAAACAACACAAGCACAAAGGAAGAGGAATATCAGAGAAGCAGAAATGTTTTAAGACCAAAATGTGATTGGTTCATGCTTTTTTAAATCGATATCCAAGATGTAATGTCTATTTGATTTGCATCATAAAGACTATGAAGACAAAAATGATTCATATATATCATCAGAGATACTGTACAAATAAACTTCCAAGACTCTACCTTAAAACAGTTCTTAATGTCCCTAACTAAACCAAACCAAGCAAGAAAATAGAAAAACATAAAAGGAAAAGTTTTATGAAGCAATCATAAATGTTGGAATATTTATGATGAGTTTGAAATTATATAAGCTTCTGAGGGTGAAGTGGGTGGGAGGCACAAACTGAATGTGATAGAGATCAGCAAGAGAATTCTCAGGGCGCAATATCTGGATTCTAGGCAAGTGTTGGACACAGCCTTACTTTCCCTCCAGGCAAGTTACTTAAATATAGAATTCTATACTTATCTATACTGTCTTTTACTTTATTAAATCTATCTATCCATCTATTCATTCATCTATCTGTCATCTATCCATTTATTGTTGTTGTTTTTTTTTTTTTTTTTTTGTGTGTGTGTGTGTGTGTGTCTGTGCAAAGGAGCACAGGTGTATATTAGAGGATAACTTGTGAGGATTGACTCTTTTCTTCATGTGGGCTCAGGAGTCCAACTCAGACCATCAGACTTGCATTTTCCCTGCTGAGCCATTTCACTGGCCCTGCATTATATTTTAACTATAATGGTGGCAAGGAAATATTTTTAAGTATATTAGGACTAAAAATACATTAAAACGCCTCTGTTATCCATATAGAGTATTACTTAAAAGAATTATTGAGACAAGTAGATTTCCTGAATGAGAAAGCCCAATATAGAAATACGTTTAACCTGAAGCTGGTCTTGAATAGAGTGGGTAATACAGGAGGTCTATTTCTAGGAAATACAAAGTGTAGGAGCATGCTTGTGATACAAAAATATGTTGAGAGTATATTGATGATGATTTGTTTAGGGAATATTAATAAGTATGTGGAAATTTAACAACTAAATGCATTTAAAGCTTAGTTTTACTTTATTTAATAAAATAAAAAAGTAAAATTAAGTTTTTAAAGATGCTCAATAATCATGGCATATTAGTACGAACACTGATCATGAAGCCATTTTTTTTAACTTATTAACATTGAGGTAAGCTAAGTTATGAAATGACATTTTAACAAAGATACTTTTTCCAAAAGAATTTAGTCAGGAGTATGTAAGTTGATGATTAGTGCTTTCAGCATATTTTAGGTATATGGATTTATGCATCTTGAAACACCAAAACTCTTTAAATACTTTTTAAAACAATGTGCATGACTTACTTATTGCCCTGCCACTGGGAATACAAAAAATTTTGCACAAAGAAATCAATTCTAACGCATTTTCACAGTTATATGAAAATCAACACATTTTCTTTTTCTCCTTGAGTTGCCACTCAATGATACAGCTGAATTTCAGAGGAAATCATTTCTTGAAATTTTTCCTCTGGTCAGTTCTTTGCTAACAATGATTGAATACATGGTCATACAAACCCGATCCACTGGTCCATGCATTGCCAAAATAGTTCTTTCCATTTCCTCAGTCCTTGTTGTGAAGGGCATAAAAATGAACTCTCATTACAGCGTAATAGTTTCATTGTACAGTCCCTGTGTGCTGTCAGTAACCAAGGAGACTCTTACAAAGAGGATTATTACTCACTATTAGACATACTAATAGATAGGTCTTTCCAAAATATTTGTCTAATGACTATAAAAATGGTAAAAATTTAGTTAATTATAAGATACAATGTGTGAGTTTCTGATTGATTTAAGAAAAGCATTCATTTAGTAATACCTGAAAACGTATTTTGATAAGAATGTTTTATATTTATTAAAACTTATCATAAAGTAAATTGCTCAAATCTGTCATTTGAAATGTTTCACCAACAATTATTTCTAATTGGAGAGATCAGAATTTGTAGAAATGTAACTGAAAAATTGTATTACCTTCAGTAATACCGATAACCATTTAGTTTTTAATGCAGATTATGATTTAGTTTTTAATATCATAATAAATATTAAGAGAGTTTATATATTTTATATTTCTTTCTTCAGAATTAGCTATATATTTAGCTTAAATAATGAAGTCAGAAATATGTGATCTAAGTTCCTCTTCATTTTCAGGCTTTTTAATGGAAAAATCTGTTTGTTGCTTCTCTTGTGTATTAATTATGAGTCTCTAAATGAAGAGAGCTTATATAATTAATATATACATTAAAGGGGGATTTATTAGAGTGGCTTTAAAAATGTCATCCAGGTAGTCTAACAATAGCTGTTTCACACTGGAAAGGCTAAAAATCTAATAGTTAAGTGCATGGTGCTGATGTCTCAGCAGTTCCAGTACGGTGCTGGAGCCTTCAAAGATTCCTGAAAGGCTGCTCATCATCAACATACATTGTAGTCTCAAAGACCTTGGTTCTAACACCAGTAAGGAATGCCTCAGTGGCTGAATACATGAACTTGCCAGAGAGAGTCAGGAAAGGTGACAAAAAGCAAAGTTTCTGTCCTCAAGGTCCTTGTATGGGTGTGGTCCAGATAAAGGGTTAGTCTTCCTGCTTCAAATAATTGGATTAAAAATTCCTCACAGGAGTCCTAGCACATTGCGTTTCATCTGATTTTATACAAAGTCAAGTTGACAACTATGATTAACCATCACCCATTGATTTTATACATTTTAATTTATTCAGAGTTGTTTATGATATTTCTTTCATTCCATAGGGCATGGAGATCTCTTGCGTAGTTACCTCATGTGGGCAAAACTCTCTTTCCACTTTCTGAAACTTAAGATCCCAGGGCTGGATGGCTCGAATAAAATGGGTGAGGACAAAAGATCCACCAATTCATTTAGCCTTCATTTAGTTTCATAAGAATAAAGTGGCTTGCATTTTATTACATGTTGGTTGGGTATTCTCCTTTAAAGAGATGCTGTATCTGAAGAATGAAAATAGTTGATGAAGCATATTGATTATTAGTAATCCAACAATGACACATATCGTCTTCAAAATTGCATATTTAAGAAATAGGCTTCAAAAACATGATATGAGAACATTACACATTGCCTTTCATTTTTAATGCTTATCTTACAATAAGCATTAAATAAAAATAAGTACAATTCTGGAGTATTCAAATTAGAGTCATAATTAAAGAATGAAGAGTAATAATTCAGAAAGTGCTATCAAGTTTGTTTGAAGCCTGATTTCTCAGGTTCAAGATCAGCTGCAAATTTCATGATAATTTCTTTGTTTTTGTTTTCTTCTCTTGCTGTGATCTTTCCTGTTTAGGTACCATAGTGAAAATGACTACCAAGCAAAGAGTACCGAGTAACACAAGATGGTAATAGGGACTTAAAAATGAATAGTACCTAAGAAGAGCCAGTCTGCTACCTATCCCTATGAACTAACAATTCTCAACAATGTCAGTGTTAAATATATCTTCAGTTAAGGCTGGTCCAAGCCTCTTCCCATGCATCAAGGCTGTGCAAGGTGTCCCACCATAGTAATGGGTTCCAAAAAGCCAGTTCATACAGCAGGGATGGATCCTAGTCCACTGCCCGGGGACCCCTTTAACAGACCAAGCTACACAACTGTCTCATTTATGCAGAGGGCCTAGTCCAATCCCATGCAGGCTCCACAGCTATTGGTCTGAAGTTCATGAGTTCTCACTAGTTTGGCTTGGTTATATCTGTAAGTTTCTGAATCATGTTTTGCTGACTCTCCATGGAGGCCTTACCTTTTTGGTGGAGGGGACGGGGGATGGGATACGGGAAGGCTAGGAGGAGCTGGAGCTAGGCAAGGGTCGTCGAGGGAAAGAGAGCTTAGGGGAGCAGGAGATACCAGCTGGATCAAGAACAGTGAAGGAGAACAAGGAAAAAGAGACCATGATAAATGAAGACCCCATTGGGAATAAAAAAAACAAAGTGCTAGAGAGGTCCCCAGAAATCCACAAAGATACCTCCACAACAGACTACTGGCAATGGTCAAGAGAAAGCCTGAACTGACTACTCTGGTGATCAGGATGGCCAAACACTTAACTGTCATGCTAGAACTCTCATTCAATGACTGATGGAAGTAGATGCAGAGATCCATGGTCAGGCCCCAGGTGGAGCTCTAGGAGTCCAATCAGCGAGAAGGAGGGGATTATATGAGTGAGAATTGTTGAGACCATGATTGGAAAAAGCACAGGACAAAGCCAAACTAGTGGAAACACATGAACTGTAAACCAATAGCTGAGGAGCCCCCAACTGGATCAGGTCCTCTAGATAAGTGAGACAGTTGATTAGCTTGAACTGTTTGGGAGGCATCCAGGCAGGCAGTGGGACCGGGACTATACTTAGTGCATGAACTGACTGTTTGGAACCTGGGACCTATGCAAGGACACTTTGCTAAGCCTGAGAGGGAGGGACTTGTAGTGGGTAGCCAATCCAGTTTTGATTTGGAAGTTCCAACCCACATTGAGACTTTTGGCAACTGTCATGCCTACAAGGCAGGGCCAAGGGAGGCACCTGGAGACCCGAGATCTGGATGGGCCAGCGCTCTCTCTGTTCTGGGACACTGAACAGTGATGGACTGAGCAGAGCTCCAGAGAACACTTGCTGAGCTTTCTCAGACCCTGCTTAATTTGATAAGCTGGTTTCTTCAACTTGCCTGATAAGGTGGACCTTAAGGACTGGACCTGCCTGGACTGAAAAATACCAGGTTGAGCTGAATTCCCAGGAGAGTCCTTGCCCTGGAGGAGATGGGATGGGGGGTGGGCTGGGGAGAAGTGGGAGTGGGACGAGGGAGGACAGGGGAATCCATGGCTGATATGTAAAATTAAATTAAATTATAAAATAAATTTTAAAAAAAGAAAGAAAAAACAAATAATATTTAAAAACTTTAAAAAATCCTTGAATGCTAGCATCTTATAAAGAAGCCATGGATTGTTAACCCTGTTTAAATTGTATTTGTTTTGCTATCTCAGGCAGTTTCCCCTGGAAATATTCTTTTTTTTTTTTTTTTTTTTTGGTTTTTCGAGACAGGGTTTCTCTGTGTAGCTTTGCGCCTTTTCCTGGAACTCACTTGGTAGCCCAGGCTGGCCTCGAACTCACAGAGATCCGCCTGGCTCTGCCTCCCCGAGTGCTGGGATTAAAGGCGTGCGCCACCACCGCCCGCTCCCCTGGAAATATTCTGGCACTTAGATACCCAAGAGACTGAGGTCAGGGAACTGAAGATTTGAAGGTGACTTGGGACACATACCAAACTCTGTGTGAAAAATAAAAGAGAATTCCCCACAGCTAAAACAAACAAACAAACAAACAAACAACAAAACCTTGCCAAGGGGATTATTCTCACATTGCCCTGCTTATAAACAAACTGCTGATAGATGACAAAAAAAAAAATCAGAGCCAATGTGTTCAAAGTAACTTGAGTATCAACTTCTTTTAAAGGAATGGGAAATATCACATTTAAATTCTCACATATTAAACATTCAAAAATCTTTGTTGCTTGACCACTATGCCAGTGTTGAGCTTAACACTGAAGATACAAAGAAAAACTAGGACTCTTATTCTTAAATTTCCTTCACAAGTAAAAATGAACAAGTAAACATGTTTTGTATGGAAGATGGCATTTAAGCCTAGAAAAAATATTTAAAATATAGCCAATAAAGACTACACAAAATGATTTAACAATAATAATGTATATGTGATGATTTAGAGATCATCACATATTATTTTATATAATATGTTAAATTTTATATAAATTTGTGGATAAACATCTGATGATCATAGACAAGAGGAAATTTGGAAACAAACCTGAAATAACTGAGGAGTCATATAGTCACATGAAAACTAGAGAAAGAGCTTTTTAGACAGAGAGAAGACAAAGGGCACAAAAACTGATATGTGGACATTTGAGACATTCAACGCAGGCTTAAGGAAGAGACTGCTGTAAGAGGGCAAGTGACAGTAGAGAAAATAAAAACAAGGAGGGAGACAGAGCGGGAGGAAGAGAGGGAAAAAGAGATAGAGGGAGAAATGGGAAGGTAGAAAACACCAAAACAATTGATGGTAGTAAGTTAGACAAATGTTTTGTAAACATTGTAGTCAGAGGGTTTCTCTGGTCCTGTCTAGCTTCTGCAGTCCCATGGCCTGCTTATAAAATAATCACTCAGAAGCTTATACCTATTCATAACTGCTTGGCATTATTAGTGACTAGCTCTTACACTTAAATTAACCCATAATTCTTATCTATATTTAACCATGTGGCTTGGTAACTTTTCTCACTTCTGCCTGGTCATTTTGCTTCCTCTGTGTCTGGCTGGCAACTCCTGACTCAGCCCTTCCTCTTCCCAGAATTGTCCTTGTCTACTTGTCCTGCCTATACTTCTGCCTGGCTACTGGTCAATCAGTGTTTTATTAAACCAGTGTACAAAAGCTTTATCCAACAGCATTCTCCCTTTTCTGACTAACCAAAAAGGAAGGTTTTAATTTAACGTAGTAAAATTACCTGTAACAAAACAGTTATCAAGCAAGAATCACAGTTACAATATTGAGCCTATTTGTATTTGGCAAAATTAAAGAAAATATTTATCATCTATCCCATATTTGTGAGTCTAAGTTTCATATCTAATTTATCTTTTATCATAACCAAGGAAAATTGTAACTATCTAGTCTTCAACTATATCAAAGCCCTAGAAGTATGTAATATTACCTAAGTAAACAGGAAATGCATTGTAAGCAACTTCCAAAATTCTGGAAATTACAGAGACAGCTGCCTGACTGGACAGTCATCCAAAGTTCCTTTGCAACATTGGGGCATCCATCTTCAGCCTATAGGCCTAGAGTTTCTCAGTTGCTTCTTCCTGTGTCCTGTAGAATGTCTGGCAGTCTCCTTTGTAAAGCAAGAACCTGAAGGACCATTTTGCCTTGCAAAGTTCAGTGGTCACCTTCCTATGGGTCCTGAATGTCCAGTCAATACACATTTTATCAAGCAGTCCAGGCAAGAACAGTTTCTTGTTCAAATGGCTATTTTTATCAAGAAGAAGATAAATTCCACATGGAGTGTATTTGATGCCGGTCCTCCTCTCTGAAGTAAATCAGTGCTACCAGGAGCAAATGTGTCTCATTGTCCAGAAAGTTTAAGTTTTTAAAACATTTTAAATGCATTATTCTGTAAGTCTTTGAAGTGTTTGAAGATTACCTACATAATTGAAATCTATGTATACCTAGAAAACTTAACTAACATGACTATAAGTTTGATTATCATAGATGACTAATTATTAATCTGTATCTCTCAACTGTACACTACAATTTCAAATGAGTTGTACAAACAAAATACTTTAAACAAGAGTAGAAATATACATACAGTATAACAAAAATTAACTTTAAATTGTATCAATAAACTATAGTAATAGCAATGTAAAACATTTTTAAGCAAGTTGTTGCTCTTTAAAAGTAGATTCAGTAATCTACCCTTTCATCCTATCATACCTATATCCTATTTTTTCCATATCATATCTCCCTTTCTTCTTTTAGAAAGAGATTGACTATGACCAATAACAATTTGTAACCAACAACCTAAACAAAGACAAACATCCATAATCCATTTTTTGGAAATATAGGTGTAATTTTCTAGGCTACTTCTTGCTGATAAAGAGCACCGGTAGTCTTGTGGGGATCCTGAAAAAATTAAGAATTACAAAGCCAGGCGGTGGTGGCGTACGCCTTTAATCCCAGCACTCGGGAGGCAGAGCCAGGCGGATTTCTGTGAGTTCGAGGCCAGCCTGGTCTCCAAGAGAGTTCCAGGAAAGATGCAAAGCTACACAGAGAAACGCTGTCTCGAAAACCAAAAAAAAAAAAAAAAAAAAAAAAAAAGAATTACGGTCAAGTTCTTTCAGACTGAATAGTCTGTGATGCTGTATTCTCTGAACTAGTTGCCTTGAAGCTGTTCTCAATGTTGAATCATCTGGAGACCTCTCAGGGGGTCTTTCTTGATCAAACCATATTAGCCTAGAAGCAATCCATAGGTTCTCATCTTCTGTGGAAGCAAAAGCACAACCTCTTTCCAAAGCAATGTATCCTTAGACATAATTTTTGAAATCAAAATATCTTCAAATTACATATTGATTTTACTCTGCATTTTTTACAATCAAATGTCTCTCGGCAGTTAAAAATCCCAAAGACAATATAATCCAGACTCTCTGTGTGATTTCCATCTTTGTGTGTCTTATTTTTTATATTACTTTAAAGTTTTAATTTATATTTTTATGTAACTGTCTATCCTCCTTTTCCTCTCTCTTCCAAGCCTATGTGCATTTTTACACATAATGTAAACCATATAGAGGTTTATTTCATCTGAATCTGTCTTTTTGTGAATCTATTATTTTAAACTGCAAAATGACTAGGACTGAAATGGCAGCTTTGGCTGCTGGCTCTGCCTTCCAACATCGCGGAACTACGTTTACGCCAGCGCTAGGGGAACCATGCTCATAGCTGACTCTGTGAAGCAGTGGGTCTATGCTTCCATCCAGAAGCATATAGCCCAAAACCCTTTCTCTCTTTTTCTTTTTTTTTTTTTTTTTTTTTTTTTTTTTTTTTTGTAGTAGCAAAAGCTTTATCCACCATACACAATGTTACTCGGCTTGCAGATGCCATTGGGTGCAGCAGCAGGAATCCACCATGCTTCATTCAAGCCATACTGTAGCTCAAGTCCACACGCCATGGCATCTCTGTGCCTTTGCATCTCTATATCTCAATCCACATGAGAAATAAAATAGAAAGCTGTTTTTGGCTCCATTATTGTGTGTTGAGAAGCACTTTTTAAACTCTTTTAGCCTTATGGAAATTTGAGAGTCCCGCTTGGTACTCCAAATGTAGTTGGAAGTTGGACAACAGAGAAACATCTGACTACAAAGCATTTCTACTAAATTTATTTCTAGATGAGAGCAGAAAGAATTGAATGGCTTAAATTCAAGAGAATCATACAATGTTCATGTTTTATAAGAAACTTAAAAACACCATTTAAAGGTTATATTAGGATGTTTGCTGGTCAATTTAAGAGCAAGCTAAAAGGATACTGTGGGAGCAGTTGTTTGTTTTGGTGCTGTCTATATTGAGAGCTGATATGTAAAATTGTAATGTGAAAAAGGACAAAGTATCTCAAACATCTTTAAAAACATACTTAAAAATTGGGATACAGAGATGCACAGGAGTTAAAAGTGCTCCAAAAGTGTTCATACCAAGGACCTGGATTTGTTCCCTAACACTCACATAGTTGCTTATAATTATACGTAATTCCAGTTCCAAAGGATCTTACACATTCCTCTGGCATTTGCAGGCTCTGGGCATGCATATAATACACAAACATACATATATGCAAAGCACCTACACATTTAAAATAAATAAAATTTTTAAATATATATTTTGAATTACATAAAATGTATTGAGAAATTAAACTGACTTATTTGTTACTTCTTTTTAATGCATCTTTGGAAAATTCTACAATACACACAAAATGTGCAATACATTTCCTTTAGGTGTCATGTCTGTTGGAATATTATTAGATTATGGATACTTACAAATCTCAAAATGAACTGCATACAAGATTTAAAATCACAGAGACTGAGATGGATGCAAAGTGTTCTGTCTTAAGTGACTTGGTTGACATTTTAAAGCTAAGATGGGAAAATTAACGGTAAAAATTTGAAGCAAAAGATGAAAGTTAAGTTTTAGACTATAGAATTTTGTATGTAAAAGTCTGAAAGGTCAGGATTATATTTCATATTCACCTACAAGTCCTTTAGAAATGTGCCCACTAAATAAGGAAAATTTGAAGACTTAGTCTTCATGAGTATAGGCAAAAAGCATATTTCCCCTGTATCTTGTTGTAGGGATAGCTTATAATATATCAAGTGTACTTGAAGTCTTGATGCTCTGAACAAAATATGGCCTCATCACCTACTGTGTTATAGACAAAAGGAGATTGTGACAATTTTGAAGAGCTACATGTATCATAGTCTCATAGTAGGTCTTATGAAATCTTTTCTACAGTACACAGTTTTAATTCTCTTATTGGAATTCAAAATTGCAATATCAGAAAAACAGGGCAAAATATTTTGTGTTCTCATCTGTGATGATCCATCTATATAACCACAAGAGAGAACAAAGGGGAGGTTTAGGGAGACAGAGTATTGTACTCAGAACCCACAGAAAGAAAATATTGCAGATTACACTAGGTCCTATAGAAGAGTCAGGAAACTCAAAGGAGTAACTTGAGAAAAGTTGAATCTACAGCATTCAATTGGGTTTTCATGGTAAAACCAAAAGAAATCATCAATACACCTGATTTTCTAGTACCTACCTTCCCTGATAACTAAGGAAAGAAGACTACTGCCTCCTGAGTTTTTACAACACCTAAGATGAAGGGCAAGAAAAAGGACTTAAAGTTCTGGATTGGAAAATGGTGTGAGTTTTTGAACATGCTGTGTTGAGTTCATGTGTACAGGTGCCATGTTTTGTCCAGAAGATAATGTTTACTTCTAGTCATCTACCACCTCCATCTCTTACATTTTTTTGCCCTATCTCCTCTTATACAAGGGTCACCAAGTTTTGGCTGAGGTCCATCCGGTATTGTTAAGGTCAAACTGCAGTTTCGTAACCTTTGCACCTCGGTCAGTTGTAGGTAACTGTGTTAAGTCACAATCTACTATAAATGTGGGTTTCTCGGATGAGGGAAGAGGGATACATTAATCTTTGAGAATAACAACGAGTCATTAATAGTCAGTTTTTATACTATGACCATTTAGCAGCTTAATAGTAGTAGGTTCTACCTTAAGAACTTTTTAAAAGATATTGAAATTAAACATAAAAATCCAAATTGCTAAGCTATTATCGAAATATTTCCTTTAATTTATGCCCTTAGTCCTAAATAGAATGCCTGTCTTCCAGCCCCACCTCCACTCCCATGTATATCAACGAGGAATGGGTGGCATGGCTGGCAGCATGGATAATAGACATTTTATTTTTTAAGTTCTTCCCTTCTCCAGTGTTTTGTTCTCAAAATACATAAGGTGAACTATATTTATTTCCTAAAAGCCAAATTTGTTGAATGAGTACGAGGCTGGTAATTTAAGAGGCTATTCCTAATGTCTCAAAAACAAATGCTGTGTGTGTGTGTGTGTGTGTGTGTGTGTGTGTGTGTGTGTGTGTATGTCTATATTTTAAACCGCATTTATTTGTGGTTTTTTAAAAATACATTACCTTAATTTTAATTTTTGTTAAGCAGTATCATTAAGTTATTTGTGACTATTAAGAACTGTTTATCTCACAGCACTTTAGAAATCAAAATATTCGAATCATATTTCCAACAGACTTTAAATATAGCAGGATGTGTTATAATTGAAGTTCTGACTTAGCGTCCCTGTCAACTCTGATTTAATGGTAAGAAAGCCTGCCAGCTTTGGCTTAGCATGGAGATTAACTTACCTGGCAGCTATTTTCCAGTTGCAGGAATTAAAATGCAAATAATGGCCTGAATATGAGTTCATCAGGAACAATAACGTGTAAATACTCACTCTTCAGTTTCTGTGACATCTTAGCTTATTTGAAATGTAATTTAAAAGAAATTGGCCAAAACATTTAATGTTTTGGCTTCACTTGATTTGTATTGATGTCGTGCAATTCTCCTTTATTTCTAAGTCATTATTTGCTCACTACAATTGTTGAGAATATTTTTGGTTTATACTTTGTTTACTTTCTTTTTAATTGAGAAGACTTTACATTTTTAAAAGTTTTGAGATCAGAGTGAAATTTGAGAATCTGTGAATTTTTGATAATCTGTCTATTCCCCCGTATAGAGCCTCTCCCTAGCCAATGCCATCAGACAAGACAAAGAAATGTAGTACATCCCCATTGGTTAGCAGAACGTTGAGTTACGACTATGTGATGAGAAAATAAAATTATATCCAGAAAGTCCTAGATAGAGCTGAAGACTGCTTGTTTGAGCTGTTACTTTAACAAAGGTAACATTTTATTTAATTCATTTTGATGCCTCCATATCCTGGTTACAGAAAATGTAACTTGTTTTGGCTGGGAGTGAGACCAGAGTAGAACATGCCATTGAATTCTATTCCCACACTGCCCTGAAATGCATTCATTTTCATCCAGGGTTTGCTCATTGCTCAAGGGAAGGCCCACCACGTTTTTGTTTATTTGCTATATTTTTTTTGTTTTGTTTTGTTTTGTTTTACATCATAGAGACAGTCTCTGAATCATTGGATCTTCATGTATCCTCTTTGAACCCTATACTATTTAATTTCTTCAATTGTTAGAGCATCCTTGCCCTTCGGAGCAATCCTAGACCCATCATTCTGGACATTTTATTCCTTTTGAGTCAATACTTTGCTGACAGCTAAAGAAACTGGACATTCTGATAACTCCATCTTTGGATTTCTAAGCCTAGTGATAAGATATAAACACATCACATTTTCTATTTGTCCATATGTCTGGTTT
The DNA here is from genome assembly GCF_004664715.2 of Peromyscus leucopus. NCBI lineage: Eukaryota > Metazoa > Chordata > Mammalia > Rodentia > Cricetidae > Peromyscus > Peromyscus leucopus. The sequence goes on along the minus strand of NW_023505410.1, from coordinate 25,014 downwards.
CTGTCTTTATTCATTCTCTTGAATATTAATACTGTATATTATACATTAATAAACTCAGATTTTATGTATTTATTCTTAAATTAGTTATTATTGTGTCTATATCTTGGACAGAACTTACAAATTCCCTTTAGCAAAATTGCCTAGATGCTATAAATAAACTTATTTAACCTATACTTTATACTTCTAAATTATTGATGCATGGCAAGGCAGATGTTTGCTATAAGTAGAACTGCTTTGCCAAGATTTTTGAGTTTAAAATGATGTGAAGTCCTTGAATTTTTTGTTAGCTAAATTTTCTCTTGGAGATATAAATTTATAAGTGTACACACTCACATGAGTGCTATGAATGAAGGAACAATTTAGGGAAAGAGATGGGAAGGGAGTTTGAGGTGGACCTTCCCCCAGACTCCTAAACATTCCAGATTCTTTGGGTATAGGATGCCAGGGTGCCAGGGATTGAGTGGAGCTCCCACCCAAACAGGAGGAAAATGAATCATTATATCACAATTCAAAACTCCAGCCTACATTGCAATGGAACGGACGATGTGGTGGTACTATGTCATGAATTTCCACTATCTTCAGTAAAATTCTTCTTCCAAGGACATAACACCAATAATACACAATATGACCTTACATCTGTGACAACCTTGGAGTTCCTGACTCACCATTAGACCATGAGAAGTCAATTTTGTCATAAAGTCCGTATGAAAATCTTGAGGCTATAGGTGTGGGCCATCTCCACTCACACATAAAGACTAGTAAGAGTTTCACTAAAGCCCTAGTGTATATTATTTTACTATTATCAATACTTTTCAATACCTAGAAGTATATAACATTTATCAATGAGATATAAGAATAAATATGAGGTGAAGATGACTTCCCAATTGCAATGTATATGTGTGTTATCAAAGTTATTTTTATGCCTTGCTTGGTATTCTTGTCCTAGAATAGATAAGATATTCCTCAGTGTTCATAATCTAGCAATAAAATATTAATGATTATATAGCCAATAATTAAACTTTAATCAGAAATATAATTATGTGTTAATATGGAATTTCTCTTAGCAAATCACAGACTATGTTAGGAATAGATATACAATTAAGTTGTTTACTTATGTATGGCCTTTACTATCTGTTACCTGATCGATCACTCAATGTCTGTAGAACCCTGTCTATTTAGCTATTATCTTTTCCCTTTTATAAATGTTATAAAGTGAAAGTGAAGAATTTTTCCTGGCTGGGGTTGTAGACAGTAATACAGCGCTTGCCTCACATGTATGCATTCCAGGCCATCCAAAAGTAAAAAAAAAAAAAAAAAAAAAAAAGAAAAGAAAAAATTTCATATCTCTTATGGATGCTGCCTTAAAAATGCAGTTGCCAGTTGCCATCATCACGTTCAATGGTAATGTCTAGATAATTTCCCTTAACCAAGAATGTAAAATAAAACTCAAGCATTCACATTTACTGTAATGAACCAATAACATGATAAAACTAAATAAGTAACTACAAGAAATTAAGTTTGAAAATAGAAACATTTGTCATTATTTTTGGTGGCATAGTAGACACCTTTGAAACTCAAATAACCATTTAATAAACATATATCTTCTAAAGAAGTATAGAGGCTAGGGAGAAGACTCGGCAATTAAGACTGCTTTCTCATCTTCCAGAAGACTCAGCTTCAACTACCATTAGCCACATCTGGAGCCTCACAACTCAGATTCCAGGAATCAGCACTCTCTTCTGGTCCCATAGGCACCTGCACACTCGCACATGGTATATATATACATACTTAGTGACTCCCCCCCCGAATGAAATAAACAAATAACCCTTTAGAACTAAAATAATATATAATGCAAAGTAAATACACATAATCAGAAACTTTCTACCCACCAGCAGTAAAATATACTAATAAACAGATTCCATTTAAAGCAGTACAAGGACCATGCTTATTATGGTTGCTCACTCATTGGAAGATACCTAAATTTAAAAAATTAATATCTCTAGAGAAAACTGAATAATTATGGAAAATGAAAATGCATGCTCATTTCTTACTATCATTCCACTCATATTAACTATATGAATGCAAATTCTGAATTTAAAATGTTCTTTGAATTACTTTGAATGCGGATGTACTCATTACATGCATTTTATAAAATGACAAGAATATGAAATAGTACAAAAGCAATCAAAAAAAATTGAAGTCATGTTATTGAAATAATACCAGGAAGATCCTGGATCGATCCATGACATGTAGATGGCATCACCCTATAACAACATAGATGGTTCCTTTACAAGATTTTTAATATGTGAAAAACATGCTATATTGAAGAATTAGGAAAAGTTAGACAATTCAGAATTTGGGAGAAAGCAAATTATGCTAAGATATTACTCCAGGAAACACAACTATTAACAGCTAGAATAAATGTTGGAATAGGATAACAATAGAATAAATAGTCCTTTTAAGGACTATTTTAATACTTAATTGTGCATGAAAAATCCAGAGACACAGTGACTTTTTCCAGCATCAAAAAACGAAATTAACAAATATTAAAAGATTTAAGGTCTATGGATTTAGAGCTTGTGAACTGAAAACAGAAATGAAGATTATGTTCTGAAGACTTAGAGTAGAAAAATTGTCCTCTGTTCTTCTTGATAAGTACACAAACCACCATGGCAATAGTTTATAACATAGATATAAGTCAGTGCTAGGTCCTGTGAATCCATGCTTTGGTTTTATATCTCAGTGTTTTGTGGACTCCTAACAATGAGAGTTGGGTGTCTCTGACTCTTTTGTCTGCTCTTGAGACCTTTTTCTTCCTATTGTTTTACTTATCCAGACTTGATTGAGGGTCTGTGTCTGTCTTATTTCAAGTTTTTATGCCATGTTTGGTTGATATCCCTGGAGGTCTGTTCTTTTCTGAAGGGAAACAGAGGCACAGGGGATCTAGGTGAGAGGGGAGTTGGGGTGGTGTGTTGGGGAAGGAAGGCTGTGGTTGATATGTCATAGATGAGAGAAGAATAAATAAAAGAAGAGATGACTGACGTCTGGGGAGACTAGTTAGGATCTTTGAGGTTTGAAGGGCCACAAAGCAGTGATGCCACTGGAGCATTTGTCTCTCATTTGCTTTTTTCCAGTTACCTCCTAATCACTATAGATTCCTGCTTTGATTTGTTGGTTAAAAAAACCTGAGACACTTCCTTCTCTTATAAAAATTATCACAACTTTTGTAAAACAGCAAACAAATAACGAAATGCATGGGAACTCTGTAAAGAGAATTTCAATGCTCAAAAAACAAACAAACAACAGCAAAAAACAATTTGTAACTATCACACATTTTTTTCATGTTTTCAACTCTAATAAATGACATTTAGTAATTATTAATTAAATGCTTAGATACTACCATATAAGCACATTATACAGTTGACACTACAACTACAGACATGCCAAGGAAAGCAGATTCAAGTGCTATTTTAAATCATTTTGTATAACTATACCTCTCAAACCTTGTTCATGTAAAGAGATTTTCATGACTTAACTATGGATTTAAATGTTGCCCAGCAGAGGATAGCCTCCACTGAAGAACAGATGTTTTTAGAGGCACACTTGATTATCAAAATTGTGTTGCTATCAGTGGAGAAATTGTTACAGTTCATTCACTAAATACATGGGTGATACTGTTATCAAGGGGGAAGAACACTAATCTCAGAAGTCAAAACCTTGAAAAAACCTTGGAAGTCTGTGATTTACAATGAACAATCACAGCTGTAAATACGGTTCCCTCAAAATTATGCTTTCATTCAATAAAACATATTAAAGAGATGATAACATGCATTCAGAACACACTGTAAGAACAATATTCCCCTTCATAAACAGATCAAAAAAATCTTGAACTTGGACTAGATCAGAATGAAGTATTAATGTACATGGTGACAATAATGTTTATTGTTAAAGACAATAACTAAATCACTAAACCTGTGATAATTAATTATGAAGATTTATTTGCATTTCAAATGTTCAGATATTTGCATTTTATGGATTCTATTTAGTGAGAACCACATATCAGACCCCAAGAGCATAAACCATAGCATCTGCTTTTGACTATGCACATTTACCTCAGGGAACATGGAACACAGGCAATTATCTGAAAAAATGGCCAGACAAAACACATTTGTGATTTATTTATTCAGCCATTCTTATATTCAACAGTGCATTTTATAAACTATTGCTTTATTTTTCCCAGGGTAAAAACTGACTGTTTTATGTATTAAAATTCTGAAACAAGTAAGATTATATATTTTCTCTGGTCATTTAGTTTCACACATGGTATTTTAGAACAATCTTTTCAAATAAAAAAAATGACAGAAATGTTTAGTTATACCAAAATAACTCCTGCAATCAAAGACAGTATACTATCAAAAATGAAATAATATAATTTTGAGAGGAAGATGTAGATAAAATATAAAAGAGAAAATATGTTGGTTTATTTTTTATTTTATTTTGGTGTTTCAAGACAGGGTTTCTCTGTGTATCTTTGTGCTGTCCTGGAACTCACTCTGTAGACAAGGCTGGCCTTGAACTCACAGAGATCCGCCTGCCTCTGCCTCCCAAGTGCTGGGATTAAAGGCGTGTGCCACCACCACCTGGCTGTTTTTTTTTTTTTTTTTTTTTTAAAGTAGGAGTATTTAGTGTACAATTTCTGAAGCCATGGCAAGATAAACAGATAAGAGAAAATCTTTTTGTTCAAATTAGTTTCGATGTAAATGGATCGATAACTGTTTCTAACATCAGTGAATTTGGAAGCAAAGAACTCAGTCATGTTAGTGTGCTTCAGAGAAAATTTGTCTTCTGTCAGACTATGTTTTAGTTTAATACTGAAGTTTAGGTATGAAAATAATTAAGTTTTATGTTCCTGTCTTTTTTGTTTGTTTTCTTTAGTAAAGAGTAAAGAATAGTTAATGTGACTCATTTCTAATGTTTCCTGTTAAATCAAATCTTGGTATTTTTGAAACTGTTAAAAATATTTTAATTATATTATAGTTGCTTGAAAGCACTTTTCCATCAAACACCTTCATCTAGACCAGTGGTTCTAAACCCCCTTGGAGGTTGAACCACTTTTTCATAGGGGTCACATATCAGATACCATGCATACCGGGTGTACACTGCAATTCATAACAGTAGCAAAATTACAGTTATGAAGTAGTGACAAAAATAATTTTATGGTTGAGGGTCACCACAACAGGATAAACTGCAGCATTAGGATAGTTGAGAACCACTAAGCCAGACCATATACTAGCTCTCAGGATTTTCTGAGAGAGATTTTTGTATTTTTAAGTCTTGGATTCTACATTAAAGATAATTAGCCACCTACTTGATCTCTAGTACATTTATTTTTAACAAAATACCAAAGCAAGCAGACCAAGCCATCTGTGTTCTTCCTGTTTGTAATAAAAAGGACATTTGTCTGATGATGACATACTTTTCTGAGTGCACAAAGTACTTTACTTTATGATGGTATTTATGCAGCTTCCGCTGAATGAAATAATGCAAGATGTTTATTAGTTTAGCATCTGCTTCCATATTCTCTTAGCCACTTCACCAGCAATTCACATTACTTTGAAGGGAAAAAAATAGTCATTTGAACACTCTTCTTATGTTTCCTTCTCAGCATATTGTTCACTTTCTGTCCAATAAACATTGTAAAAGAAAAGGCAGATTTCATGAGGCATTGAGGAAAAATACAATACTTGCAGAAAAGTTTATAACCAAGTTCCAAACCCTTTGCTTGATATCATTGATATAGTTAACATCACTTCTCATTTCGAAGATTCTACTGTGACTTTTGGGATCCTCTCTCATGTCATTGAGAATGGATTTTTTAAAAGTCCATGTTCCCAGTGATTTTTGACAGTTGTTCTATTGTTTTAAAATCAAAATTGTTTCAGAATCAAAAACACTGAAACCAGAGGTCTTTCCAGTGTTCATGCACTAGAAAAGTGCATAGTGATGAGCATAGTGTGTAATGACTTGCAGACCCTACCTCTACATTATCTACTACAATGATGAATTTTCAGTGTTACTCATAAACACTTTCTTTGACTTGAACATCTTCTATAATACTCTGGGAAGTTCTCTTCTGTGTTCCTCAGTCATATATATATATGAAATCAATATATATATATATATATATATATATATATATATATATTGATTTCAGAGCTGTGGGAGAATTCATTGATTATTGAAGCTAAGCACAAGAAGGAGAAGTAAGGAAAATGTTGATATTATGCAACCTACTCTAAAAACTCAAAACAAGATAATAAAAAAATGCCACCTGAAAAGATGAAATATCATATATTTCACAGGTTGGCATGACACTGAGTTAACATGAATGTTCCCATGTCTACCTGCACTTTTATGGATTCTAGATGATAAGAACCATATCAAAAGGAGTATAGTCTCACTATTTTAGAAACAATATCAAATGGAGATTTTTGGAATAGAGCTTTGATTGTTTTCTGCTTGGGGTTTTAATGGGATCTAAAGATTGAGAATAGTAGGTAATGGTGATTTAGTCTTAAAAGAAGAATAATTGATTTTTTTTAATGTTTAAGTTAAATTTTGTTTGGATAGAGGGGAAGACAGTTGAGTCTGTCTTCAATACTAGGTATTGAACTCAGGGCTTCTCACATGCTGTATTCTAACTGCATTCTATCTCTGAGCTACCCACAACTCCTTTATCTCTCTCTCCCTCTCTCTTTTTGGACAGGATCTCACTAAATCACTTGAGTTGAATAGACTGGTGTAGCAGGAATCTTAAAAGTTCTTATTAGTAAAATCAAACCCGAGGCCAGTTATCGGGGTCAATGCTGGTAGATCAAAGAGACAGAACAAGCCACAGCTATCTCACCTTGCCAATTCCTCAGCTGGTCCTGTTTCCTCAGACTGGAGGCTTCTGAGTCCTCATTCCAATAGCTCTCAGCTGAACTGCTGCTTAAAAGCCTGAATGCTTAATCAGCCACATGCTTAACCAGCCAAATGCTTCTAGTTTCTAGTCCTCACGCCTTATATATCTTTCTGCTTTCTACCACCACTCCCTGGGATTAAAGGCTGGCTTTCTGGGATTAAAGGTGTGTGTCACCATGCTTGGCTATTTCCAATGTGGCCTTGAACTCACAGAGATCCAGAGGGATTTCTATCTCTGGAAAGCTAGGATTAAAGGTGTGAGTGCCACCATTTTCTAGCCTTTGTATTTAGTGGCTGTCTGTTCTCTGACCCCAGATAAATTTATTAGAGTACACAATATTTTGGGAACACAATACTACCACAGACTGGTTTTGTGCTTGCTCTCATCCTAGATGGACATGGAACTTAAGAGCCTCCACCCTCAGCCTCTCAAGTAGGGAGGAGAGAAGTCTGTAGCCCCGGGTCTGACTTCAGTCTGATAGCCTGACTCTCTTGTTGGACCATCTGCTTAGTAAAACTTTGTGTCCTGTCCTGGCTTCTAAGGGTTTCCCTTTCTGAGTGGGAAAAAAATTAAACATTAACATCTTAAGGAAATAATGTTTTATATTATACCGTGCTAATTCACATTCCACTTACCTCTTATTTTTAGTGAAACAGACTTTTCCATATTAATTGGATATTTCTCTATCCCTAAATAATTTGAATGGAAAAAAGGTTTTTAGGAAAGTTGATGAGGATTAACTTGGAACAAATTGAGATAAAGAGTTGGACTTGGGGCCTGATGAAATTTAGGCATTACATAAGCTGTACTCTGTTACTGATTGGTCAGAAGGACTAAACTTACATGGACTAAATATTATCATCTGTAACAACTATGGCCTTTGTTTAATCAGAAAACTCTATGGTACTTGAATTCAATAAAACATAAAAGCTAACTTTACCATTGTAAAATGTGTGGAAAAACAAATGAGCCCATGACCATCCTATTATGCTCATCATTCTGAAATGATTGACATATGAAGCCCATCCCACATATCTAAATTGTTCCTCAGATTGACATTAGATCAGAACAAGCCAACATTTGAAGCAGCTTTGAGGAAAATTTCTTGATTCTGTCAGGTCAGGGAAATCTATTGCAATTTACAATTTATTTTGCTAATTCCCATGGGCTCCTAATAGAAAATCCCTTGCTGTTACAGTGTGTGAGCCAGGCTTATTCAGTTGCTAAAGAGTGCATTAAAACGAAGCTGACAGGAATTTCCAGTGGCCCTTCCAGCTAATTTAAAATATGGAAAAGGAAATAAAGAAAGCTAATTTAGGTAATAGATCAAGTTTATCCAAACTCACAAGCTGTGTGCTTGTGTTCCTATTCCATTTCATTGGTAATGGAAAAAAAGGCTTGGGCAAGTACACAAGGCAATGCATATGTTTCATTCTTATAGTCCACAGCTACATTCATTTAACCCCTCTATCCAAACTAAATTTAACCTAAACTTTAAAAATCAATTATTCTCCTTTCAGGACTAAATCACCATTACCTACTATTCTCAATCTTTAGATCCCATTAAAACCCAAGTAGAAAACCATCAAAGCTCTATTCCTAAAATCTCCATTTGAAATTGTTTCTAAAATAGCAGGACTATACTCCTTAAGTATAAACAGAGAGTCAGTTCTGAGAAATCCGCTTTGCAGTTTTCTGCGACTTTCTTCACAGCTGCCTTGCCCTCTTGCCCCCAGTGAGGATCAACAACAAGGAAATGAAGGAAGAAAAAAAATAAAGAAATGGGTAAACATAAAACTTTCTAAATTCTTTTTTTCATGTATATGTTTAGCAATCTTGAGAGCAAAGAAAAAATCCTTTTATGTCATTCACTACCAACCCATGAAATGAAAAGCTGTTATTAGTGACAGGTTAAAACTGAAAATAACCCGTAATTAGTTTAGCAGCATGATGATGAGTACTGCCCATGTCTACTCACTAACAATCTTAACACATAACAAAAGCTACTATTTTAAGTAAGCCATTCACCTTTTCTTATACAGAGAGGGGACTGAAAATTGTTCAGATTCCTAACTATACTTGAAAATGTTGACTTCACTTTCTATTGAGGTGATAAAACACTCTGTTGAGACATGGCTTCTAGTTAGTTTTTATGAGATTCCCAAGTGTGCAAACTGGTGGATTTCAGACTCTCATGCATTCTCTTGGACTGTTTTTCTTCTATTGGATTGTCCTGTCCAAATTCAATGTGGTATTTATTTATTTTATTTGTTATAGTTTTTAAAAAAATTAATGAATGGATGAATGAATGAATGAAAACCTTGTCATTAGGGTAAAGGTTAACAACTGAACTGTCTTTTATACCGGCTGGGAGAGGAAAAATCAGTTTTCTCCAATGGAGTAACATGATACATCAACCACTCACAGGTAGGCCTAATGTTCTGGAGCAGTTGACTGACATACAGCAGAATTCACAGTTTTGTTTTGTTGTTTTCTCTCTCTCTATCTCTCTGTCTCTCTGTCTCTGTCTCTATCTCTCTGTCTCTGTCTCTCTCTCTGTGTTTATTTGGTTGCAGATTGGTAGATTGGTAGGTTTTTAGTCTTTTTCTGTTTGGATGTTTTATTTGTTTTCTTGGTTTTGGGGGTTAGTTGTTTTGATTGGGGATTTTTTTTATAAAGAACTTAAAGCTGGGTGGGTAGGGATGGGGAAGATCTGAAAGGACTCGGTAAAGGTAACAATAGGATCAAATATATTTAAATTACATTTTCTTTTTTTTTTTTTTTTTTTTTTTTTTGGTTTTTTCGAGACAGGGTTTCTCTGCGTAGTTTTGCGCCTTTCTTGGAGCTCACTTGGTAGCCCAGGCTGGCCTCGAACTCACAGAGATCCGCCTGCCTCTGCCTCCCGAGTGCTGGGATTAAAGGCGTGCGCCACCACCGCCCGGCTAAATTACATTTTCTTAATAAAAATATAATAAAAAACATACTTGATTGAAATTCATTTTCTTCACCTCCATGCTTCAGACTAATAAAGAGAAAAACTTTCTCAAAAACTCATATTAAAAATCTCCAGAGACAAAGAACGGAAGACGTCCGTCCATTTTAGCTCAAATATACCAAAGTATAGGAAGTAGTCTCACATGTTTCTAAGTGATATTCCCACAGAGAGCACCTTACTCATTCAGGGACAACTTCTTAGTTCTGACTTTGACACTGATACGTTTACTGAGATATGCTTTCACAACTCTGGATGCATTGGTATGCTTTCTGGATAACTATGTTCTGTAAGTACTAAGGATTACATTTCATGACCATTCATGGAAATTGCTTTTGTTTTTGTTTTTCTTTGGAGCACAGTCTATTCTTGTTTACTTCAACAAATAACTACTTCTTGTATGTTTCTGTATTTCTGACAGTTATAAACATAATTATAGTCTTTCATCACAAAGCAGGTATTAATTTTAATCACATCTTATGAGAACCCTTTCACTGAAGCTTTTCTTATGTTTAATAATAATAGTATTTTCTAGCCCAGCGGTGGTGGCACGCCTTTAATCCTAGTACTCCAGAGGCAGAACCAGGAGGATCTCTGTGAGTTCGAGGCCAGCCTGGGCTACCAAGTGAGTTCCAGGAAAGGCACAAAGCTACACAGAGAAACCCTGTCTCAAAAAACCAAAAAAAAAAAAAAAAAAAAAAATAGTGTTTTCTAAATTAAAAATAAGTTCTATGATATTATAGTATTTTATACAAGTGATAAGTAGAGAATACTTTGAAATCATGTTTAGATTGAGAGGGTTTTTTCTAAATATGGCACATGGACACTTTGTCAGTATTTGATTGATTTTAAAATGTATTATTTTGCATAATATGTCTATTTTAGAGTTACATGCTCTCTTTTGCTCATTGTTTGACTTCAGTAAGTACGGTGCTATCTTTATACCAGGCCCCTGCAGTATTCTCTACTACCTGGTATATGCCTCTACTATTACTTTATGTTTCTGAAATAGAATTCTAGTTATTGTTGCCTGAACATTGGTATAAATATTCTAAATATTTTATTTAGATATTATAAAATTTTGTTCATTGCTCCCAATCAATATAATTTTGTTTGGATTTTATTTATATGTTGATTTGAAATCAATGGAAAGTTTCAACAATATTTATCACTCCTTTCCAGAGTAATGTTTTTGTTCTATATAAAAAAAACTTGTTTAAATGGATAATTTAAATTAATTAAATAAATAAATTTAAATTAAAAAAATCTCCCCAAGGTTTAAGTGCTGCTAATGATTTTAACTAAACTATTCGAGTTTTACACTCACCTGGTCCTTTGCCTTCAAACTCCTTCTTCATTTTTGTATTACCTAACAGCTGTGGTCTTCTCTTGAATACCCACAGTTATGGCATTCATTATTTGATGGCTAGACTCCTTTGTACTTAGTTGATTTTTAACTTGATCTAATAATGTCTATGACAATATTGCTGCACAGATAATGTCCAAATAGGAATAATAATTGGGTTTGGCTCTCATGTCTCTTTAACTTGCTTTAACTTACCTGTTATATCATTGTTCTTGAATACTAAATCTCTTTTTAAACAGGAAATTCCATTTTCATTTGCTAAATAGTGGTTTTTATTAGTATAAGTAAGAGGAAACTATTCCAGTTTCAATTATTGAATGCATGATCTTGCACACTTCACAGTGTATCACAACTGGAAGCCCATTATCTCCCCACATCTTTCATTGAAGATGCTAATTTTATTGTTTAGTAAATGTATTATAGCTTCTGCCTCCTATTTAATTACTATTTGACCTTTCTTCAGGCCACCTACTAGGAGAAGAAGGAAGATAATTTAAGGCAAACACAAATATTCTTCTCATTAAAATCTCTCCTTCCTTATATCCACTGATGAGTCTAGTCTTGATGAGTCTAGTCTTGGTTAATCATTGGTTTTAATGTCTAAGGATGGCAAAAAATTTTAATTACAGAGAAGTAACCCAAGAGCTATTTGAAAATGGTTGAACTATTGATATTTTACACTATTATTGATGTTATGTTACTATAAATATTTGCAATTGTAAAAGATCATGTAATGGTATATCAAAAAGTCAGTTTTACTCTATGAAAATGAAAAGATTTTTTAATTATAATTTCTTAATGGCTGGATACAAATATCTCACCTTCCTTTTTTTGTAATTCTGAGGAATAATGACAGAATGGGCTGGGATTTCCGCATACTGAAACAAGAGATATTTAATCAGGATGACATGGGTTCTGCATCAGTTAGGCTTCCATTACTACAGAAAGTGGGTTCCATTATATGTCAGGTAAATCCAGGGTGGATTGCTTCCCAGTATCTTACAGTTGTGATATAAGTGAAGAAAACACAAACAACACTCTGTCTACCCTAGAAGCTTCCTGAATCATAGGAGACACTCAGAATTCATTGAGGACTGCAACTTCATATAACGTCTTATGTACATGGGCATTTGCTACACTGGACTCAACCAAGTCCATTTCCAGTTCACAGTACCCTACTTGACAGAAGCTGTATCAGGCAGCTCATTCAATTTTATTGTGGTGAAAAGCTATCATGTTCAATTGAAAAGAAATAGATTCTGATTCAGAATATGAAGTTATTTTTTACTTTGTGGTTATAAGAAAATAGTATGGTCTGGGCAGCTTGTACAGAACAGAAGTAGATTGCTCAAAGTTCTTTAAGTCTGGTGTCAAGATGCCAGCATGGTCAAGTTCTAAAGACAGATGTAGCAGGATTCTTAAAAGTTCTTATTAATAAAATCAAACCTGAGGCGAGTTATTGGGGTCCATGCTGGTAGATCAGAGAGACAGAACAAGCCACAGCTATCTCACCTCGCCGGATCCTCAGCTGGTCTTGTTTCCTCAGACTGGAGGCTTCTGAGTCCTCATCCCAATGGCTCTCAGCTGAACTGCTGCTAGAAAGCCTGAATGCTTAACCAGCCAAATGCTTTAACCAACCAAAAGCCTTCTAGTTTCTGGTCCTCACGCCTTATATATCTTTTTGCTTTCTACCACCACTCCCTGGGATTAAAGGCTGGCTTTCTGGGATTAAAGGCGTGTCACCATGCTTGGCTATTTCCAATGTGGCCTTGAACTCACAGAGATCCAGAGGGATTTCTATCTCTGGAATGCTAGGATTAAAGGTGTGAGTGCCACCATTTTCTAGCCTTTGTATTTAGTGGCTGTCTGTTCTCTGACCCCAGATAAATTTATTAGAGTACACAATATTTTGGAGAACACAATACCACCACATCTCCTCTCTTTTTGTCTAAAATTAAAAAAAGCTTATACCTAATACAAGAAAAAAACTATCCAATAAGTATATACAATATATACAGCCAAAAATTACATTAATGATGTCTAGTCCATTAACATTTGACAGATTCAGATAAAAACTCCATTATATATATTAACAATGTCCAGTCCAGTAACGTCTGATAAACTTAGACCAAAAAATTTTCATTACTTATCTTGTTTAAAACAAGTAGTTCCTTTTAAAAAGTAGATTCCATAATCTCCCTTTTTTATCTTATTATATCCTTTTTTTTTTTTTTTTCAAAAGAGAAAGCCGAGAGGTCAGAGCTCAGAGCTAAAATCTCACCCTTCCGCCTGCGGTGTCCCAGCTTCCGAATGAGGGCTCTCTTTTCTGTCTGTTCGTCTATTTAAAGTATTTTGTTCTGCCTTCTCATTGGTTGTAAACCCAAACACGTGACTGCCTCGTCACTGTCTGAATGTACAGCCCCCTAGGTCTTAAAGGCATATGTCTCCAGTGCTGGCTATATCCCTGAACACACAGATATCTATGGGATTAAAGGCGTGTGCCACCACCGCCACACTCTTGCTATGGCTCTAATAGCTCTGACCCCCGGGCAACTTTATTTATTAACATACAATCAAAATCACATTTCAGTACAATTAGATTACCACCACAGACAGCCCCTTCTGTTTGGAGATGACTAAATTCTCATTGTAGCTTCATAAACCAGAGAACACTGTGTATCATGACTTACTCCTTTCCTTTTCTTCTCTTTCTTTTATTTTCTTTGTTTTTTAAAATTTTTAGAGCAGCATCTTACTTTATAGCCCTGGCTGGTCTTGACTTTGTGAATTTTGGCCTTAGCCTCTTAGTGTTGGGATTCCAGGTATGTGCCACCATGCCAAACTTTATTGTTATGTATATTTGTCCACTAACTTCATTCAATATGATATCATCCTCATAATGTCTGTCATCTAGTCCTAACTACCTTTTTAAAGCCTCCATTATTCAAAGCTCTGAGAGCTCTCTAATTTGACTTGAGGGTCTCTCAACAAAAGAGAAACCAAATCTGGTACTGAAATAAGCTACCTAACTGGGGATAGAGAAGTCATGGATCTTGAGAAATACCTACAACCACCAGAAACCTGTGATTCATAACTACATTATAAATACTTATCTTTATATCCACAAATAAGTGCAGTTCCACCCCTCTTCAAAGAAACAGATGGAGATCATTACAGAAAAGCACAGCTGATCCAAATGCACAGAACAAGATATCCCGTGGTGCCCAGTCCGGCTCACACATCTACAGCACAATTCCTGCACCTGAGGTTTGAGGGTCATTGTAGAAGAGCATGCAGAAAGACTGTAAGAGCCAGAAGAACAGGAAATTTGCTGTGAGATTGTATTTACTTAGAAATGTAAGAGAAACTACACCCTTGAAGTCTCACCAATATGGCTGCCTAAATAGGACCAGAACCATGGCAACAATAATTGAAGGAACCAGTGGACATCCTAACAGGGAAGGGAGAAAAGCTCACTGGGCCCCAACCCTCAACAAGGAACTTTAAGCAGCCAGGGAATGCTGAGAATGGAGAAATGGGCTTCCCCAAGGAAGAATCCTTCATTTGTTTATCCAACACCATCTGGTCAACCCTGAGATTAGACACACCTTCTGAAAAAGGCCTGCTGGAATTTTGTTGTTTTCACTTTGAAATAGTGACAGTTACCTTAGTAAATTTGTATATACTTCTGAAAAGTGACAGAGTGTCAAACTGGATGTAAAATAAATTTCAAAGACTTAAGAAAAATACTTACTTTTGAAATATTTTATTTTTTTCCTAGAAAGGAAATTAAAGTAAGTAGTGAGCTCTTCATACTCTTTAGTCTTGATTATGATGGTTATTGCGTTTCTCTACAAATTTATAAGATTTTTAAATTATAAAGTTTAAGTATGTGATTTTGCTTCCTTTTGTGACACTTTCTCTCACTGCTGTTCAGGCTGGCCTAGAAATCACTTTCTAATGAGGCTATCCTTTAACTCATGGCAATCATTCTGCTTCAAATGTCAGGGTGCTGGGATTACAAGTGTAAGTGGCCATACTAGATTAAATATATGTGTTTTGCAGTTATGCTATTTGTAAGAAATTTTAAAACAGGTACATAGGTGTGTAACCTATCCATAAATTTTTCTGAAGTCTTCTCCATTGGGGAGTCCTCTGGGACCTTTAAAACTAAGACAACAATCTTGCCAGTCACAGATTTGTAAGGATTCCCAAGTACCTTACACAATGGAATTCTCTCTAGAGTAACCCAGACTTAGAAAGACAAACATGGTATGTACTCACTCATAAGTAGATATTAGTTGTAAAATAAAAGATAACTATGCTATAATCCACAGATCCAGAGACACTAGGTAACAAGGAGGGTTCATTGCGGGGACACCAAGATTTTCCTGGTAAGGGGGAAAAAAAAATTTGTGAGTAGACCGAGGGTGGGTATGGGAACATGAGCAATCAAGTTGGGAGTGGAGAGCAGGGAGGGGGAGACTGCTGAGGGTGACTGCTGTAGGTGCGGTTGCAATTCGGGATTGGGTGGAAGCCTGGCACAGGGAAATCTCTCAGGAATCTAAGGGGAGGACACCAGCTTAGACTCCTAGCAATAGGGGATACAAAGCCTGAACTGGCCATCTCCTGTGATCAGATTGGTGCCTGGCCCTTGTCATCAGAGAGATGCCATCCAACAACTGATGGGGGCAGATGCAGAGACCCACAGCCAAAATGTAGGCAGAGATCGGGAATCCTCCAGAGAAGAGGAGAAAGTGGTGTAGGAGCCAGAGGACTCAAAGATATCATGGGAAGACTCACACAGTGAACTAACCTGGGCTCTTAGAGGCTCCCATAGACTGAACTGACAACCAAGGAGCCAACATAAGACACACCTAGGCACTCTACATATATGTTACAGTTGTGTAGCTTGGTCCTTTTGTGGGACTCCTAACAGCGGGAACAGAGGCCATGTTTCTGACTCTTTTACTGGCTTTGGGGACTCTACTCCTCACACTGGGTCACCTTGCCCAGCCTTAATACATATGGAGGTACTTGGTTTTTAATGCAACTTGAAATGCCATGTTTTATTGATACTCATGGGAGACCTGCCTCTTCCTGGATGGAGACAGAAAAGGAGTGGATTGGTGGTTAGGGTGGGGATAGGAGAAACTGGAAGATGAGTATGGTGGAATGACTGTGGCTGGGATGTAAAAATAAACATATGAATAATAAAAAAATTCTCTGGTAATCCCATAAATAGAAGTGTAGGTAAATAAAAGAGAATTTCTAATATATTTGAAATTCCCTTGAATAGTGCTCTGTATAATAAAATACCAACTTGCTGAGTGCTCAAATGAATTTTTCATGGTAAGAAAAATGAGAGTTCCTTTGATCTATTGAAATTGAAATATGGACCACATGAAGTGTGTTTTTAATTTATAAGGCTTTAAATGAAAAATGAAATCAATTAAAAACAACTTGAAGGTCAGTTCCCACTTTTGTAGGTTAAGATTAATATGTATCAATAAATATTCCTTCAAAAATATTCTATTAACATAATAATCTTCTACTTCAATATTAAGAATCACCAAGAAAGGAAATACTACTTCATACCTAGCCTGAGTCTTTGGTATCTATTCAAACAAGAATGTGAGATATGAAGAACAAAACTGCTTGTAAGAACTGTAAAAAATATCTATTCTTTGAAAGATATTCATTGTACATGGCATTGCAAAATTATTCAAGAATGCTAAGACAGTGGTAGGGCAACAGAAAAAAAAATGTTTGACTTAATAAAAACATATAATTGACTTAGCAGTACAGGCCTGGCAATTATAGCAACTCTATGCTGTAGTATACACTAAAAAGAAGCTATTAAATGAGTAACTAAACAGAAAGACTTATATTGCATTCTTACCACAAGAAAATGACATTCATTTTAAAGAAATTATACATTTACAATAGTTTTCTCTGAGACTGAAATACATTATTTTACATATATTACATAGTTACACTTATATACATGACACATATATGTCACACACATGTACATAATACACACACATATATATAAGCATATTTATCTCACTCAACTCATGGAATGTGATATGTATGTGAATATATATATATATGTTTTTATAAGGAAAACTTATTATAAAATTAGCAGGAAGATAAAAAGAATAATTCCTCAGAATTTTTCAAATAGTTTAATTCTTGATGACTATATGTAAATACCAAAGCAGGAAAAGAAAACATGGATACCATATTTCAGCTACTTTATATTATTTTAGAATAATAAAATTTAAACATAACTCCTTTCCAACTCACACACCTTTTCTCTTGCACATATTGTTTCCCTTTTCTCTCTTCCACTTCTTTTCCTGTTTGATCTTGTCCTCTTGTACTTGCTTCCAAAGTTTTATACTCAATGAGTTCTGCTCATGGCAGTAATTACAAAAAGCTCTGACAGGAGTTTCAGCCCAATTTTCTCTTCTCTGAACCTCTTCTTATCCTTGGCTGCACTACATTTTATGGCAATTTTCTTGGAGGTTACT
Source organism: Peromyscus leucopus (assembly GCF_004664715.2). Classification (NCBI taxonomy): domain Eukaryota; kingdom Metazoa; phylum Chordata; class Mammalia; order Rodentia; family Cricetidae; genus Peromyscus; species Peromyscus leucopus. The sequence continues at coordinate 7,153 of NW_023505410.1, read as the reverse complement.
GTCATTTAGTATCTGATGTCACAAGGGGCGTGGATCACAATTGATTCAAAATTGTTGTTGAAAGCAGTTATTTACTCAAGGTTTCTGACTCCTCGGTAGGCTGCCTCATGAAAGGTGCTTGGTGGAAATTTTCATCTCTGAGGAGAATTTGGAAAGTATGTATTTTGAGACCTATGTTCTAAGGATTTTGTGCTCTTTATACTCATCTAAGAATCCTTGTCTCACCCTCAAAAACTGAGATTTATTTTGTTGAATGCTATACATAATTGAAAAATCACAGCTTTTTAAATGGAGCATATTGTCAACAAATCTGAATTTTACAGAAGATTATGTAGTGTATTAATTTTATAATTAATTTATTCCTTTCTCTATTTTGGTGATTAGTATCTTTAAAGGTATACTTTAAAGTATCTTTGATTGAGGTAGCCTCAATTAAATTTAATTTCATAAGCTGCTTTTTTTCTGATTTGGAAATTTATAAAAATATCATTTCAAACTATTTTTTTTTGGAAAATGAGTAAGCCTACATCTAGAATACTTATTAGAAATTAGGTAAATTATTCCATATAATATAATAACTAGAAATTCATCCACACAAACACAAAGTTATTGATTTTTTTCTCTTTTCAATTTTTTTTCATATTCTTATTTTGAATATTTAACAGGCAAAAAACAATCCTCAATTCCCTTTGGAGCCCAGGTATACCATATGCCACTTTTGAGATTGTAAGACATATCAGCAATGTATAGTTTATTTATTTATTTTTTTATTGGTTTTTCGAGACAAGTTTTTTCTGTATAGTTTTGGTGGTTTGGCCTGGATCTCTCTGTGTAGACCAGGCTGGCCTCAAACTCACAGAGATCAGCCTGGCTCTTCCTTCTGAGTTCCTCCAGGATTAAAGGCATGCACTACCACTGCCTGGCCATCAATGTATAGTTTTTAATCCATATCCAAACTCTATACAATGTTATGAAGTTATATCTGGATACAACTGATATTTAAAATGGAAACTGTGAAGTTTCACATTCAATTTTACACTTTCTTTTTCCTGGATCTGTTTCTTGTGCCTTCACTTGGGCTCTTTTCCTTCTGTTTGCTTGTTTTGTTCTGTTCCAATGTCTTAGGCTTGTTTTATCTTGTTTTATGTTATGATTATCATTTAGAAGCCTGTAGGTTTTCTAAAGAGAGACAGAAAGGGTACAGATATAGATTGGAGTGGAGGTGAGAAGGAGCTGGGAGGAGCTAAAGGAGGGGAATCCATAATCTGGATATATTATGTGACAAAAATATCTATTTTCAATAAAAAGAAAAAATAAAACATAAATAAACATTAATTTCAAAACAATGATTTTACTTTATGTCTTTTCAGTGAAATCACTTTGCTACTACATGTTTCAGTTTATTATGATATAAAACAGAAACTAAGAGTAATTCTTAGTAATATAATTGCTGCCTATATGCATTATGGGTAAGTTATTACCCACAGTGCCTGGCTAGTGTTTAGAATTCAATATGTGGAATTCGTGGCAGTCATGATTGTTCATTGATTAGTTTTGTGGATAAAGTATAAGCTATGGAAATTTAGAATTTATAAGAATGGTCAGCTCATATGCAAAATCTCACATGAATAACAACAATGTATTCTAAAAAACTATAAACAAACCTAATTCTAAAGATTATAAAGAGTTTATAAAAGCAAGTAAACAGTTCCCAATGTCATAAGTTTTGTGGGAAAATGCATTAGTGGTTCTAGCTGTGCATATAGACACTAAAAAGGCAAATAAAAAATTTTTTCAAAAGAGAAACAACAAAATTGCCTGTTTCAAATGTTTTTTATATAGAAAATTTAAATAATCTTTAAAATGTATACTAAAATAAAAAGGTATTTACTTATTAATTTTGTAAACTGTTGTAAATAATTAATGAATGCTATTAAATAACCTAAGATAAAATAGGGCCTTAACATCAGGTTTCTATAGCAACCAATAGCCTTGGCAATAATCTGAGTTGTTTGTGGGGTTTCCATGAGGCCCCTTTGGACAACAACTCAATTAGATGCAACCCATTCATGTCACTGAAACTTTCACTCAGCAATTAACAATGTCTAGTTGAACATTGTCTCTCTTGTTATTTGGTGACTCCATTTATTCTCCTTTAACATGTTTATATATTTTAAGAAGCTTCAACAGCAGTAGCTTGTTTGTGTACCATTTACTCTGTTTCTAGGCATGGGTTTTGACTTTTAAACATGCAGAGTCAAGAGTAACAAACTGCTGTCTATACAATGCTTATATCATATATTTCTAAACATTGTGATGTTAATGCTTCCTTAGTGAATAAGGCACTTCTTTAAAAAAAAATATACAAGATATGAAAATATAGAAAATTAATTCACATTTATATATACAAAATACATCATTTTTATTGTGTTCTGATAGTGTCAATTATGTGATTCCACTAATGAAATAGACTATTAATCATGAATACCATCTTGTGGAATAATCTACTATTACTCTATTTCATTGTGCCTGTGCCCTTTTGGACACTCAAAACATGTACAAAGCATTTTATCATTTTGCTTCTCAGACCCTGTAAACACTGTAACTTTACAAATTATAACCATCAATAAATATTTTTGCCCTGAGAGACAAACTTGAAATGTAAGTTTTCATATACCCTCTCCACTTTGCTGACACCCCATGGGAGGCCTTACCCTTTTGGAAGAGGGAATGGGGTGTGGGTCGGGGAGGAGGATGGGGGAAGTGGGAGGAGGGATGAGAGGGGGATCTGTGATTGGTATGTAAAATGAATAAAAAAGATTTAATGAAAAAACAAGAAATGCAGGTCTTCAGTATGAATTTCATAAATTGTCAGGCCTTGGTTTTGTTTAATCTCTGCTCTGATCATGTTATATACTTATTTTTGAAAATGTGCTTTCTGTCAGAAAAAAAATACAGAAAGCCAAATATATTATATATATAATATATATATATATATATATATAATATGAGAAAAACAGAAACACACACTTATGATACTCTCAACTAAGACATTCTTAAGCAAAATAAAATGCAATAGCTACAAAGACATAATATAAACAGATCAATGAATCCCTGTGGTGGAACTTTTTTGGCCTAAATTAAATAGTGAGAGGAAATGATGTGCAAATTCTCAAGTCCATTTAGATTGTTATTTTATTCATTTAGTTGTGGTAGTTCTGTTTGTAATGAACATGATGATTTTGAAAGTATGTGATACTTCCATTTTTGGGACTTCATCTTATCTATAATTGAAGTTTCTATTTGACTTTTTGATGTAGAAATATTCACAAAAGCAATCAGAATAGTACCACAAACTGCCTTGTGCCCTCTACTCAGGCTTAACAGTTACCTTTATAGAAAATGCCATTTTTCTTGATTCTCTCACTGAATTTCTTTACATCCAGACACTGTAACATTTCATCAACAGATATTTTATTACATATTTTTAGAAGTGATTAACTTAAACACAATAACTATAGTGCAATTGTCACATTGAAACAATATTCAGATTTACTTCTTTTTAATATTTTACTGAAAGTCATTTTTTTCATGTAATATATAAAAATATATTCTAACTACAGTCTCCCTTACCGCAATGCCTCCTAGTTCCTCCTGCCTGAGAGTGGTATAGCAGGACCACGTGCTAGATCTATTTCTAGAATTTGGAGGAAAATCTACATGAATACTGTAGTGGTGGCACCAGATTGAGTTCCACTCAGCAGTGAATAAAGAGTTCTCCTTCCCCATATTCATGCTAGCATTTGTTGTCATTTGTCTTTTAGATTATGACTTGAATCAGATGAAATCTCAAAGTGGTTTTAATTTGTTTCCCTCATGACTATAGATGTTGGACATTTAAAAAACTGTATCTCAGCCATTTGTATATCTTAGTTGTTGATTCTAGATGCAAACCCTCCCTGTCAGATGCATATCTGGTAACTATATTCTTAATTCTTCAGGCTGCTTCTTTACTCAGATGAAGGTGTTCTTTGCTATATAGAAAATTTTCAGTTTCATGAAGTTCCATTTTTCAACTGTTATTCTTAATGCTTGCATTATGGCGGTCCTGTTTGGAATGTTCTTTCATGTGCCTATAAGTTGAAGCATCTTCTATACTTTCTCCTCTAATATATTCAAAGTATGAAGTTTATCTTGAAGCCCTTGATCTTCTTGGAATTGAATTGTCCAGTGGGAAGGATGAGGGTGTAGGTTCATTCTTCTACAAGTAGCTTTCAGTTTGACCAGTACCAGTTATTGAAGGTGTTGTTTATTTTCCCGTGTGTATATTTTGCCTCTTTGTTAAAAAGGTGGTTGTAGGAGCATGGGCTTTTATCTGTGTCTTCAAGTCTATTCCATTTGATAAATATCTTTTTTTTTTTGGCTAGGAACCTGATTGTTTTAATCTTCTTTATCATTTTTTTTATCATTATGTTTCTACCTTTCTTCTTTCTATTATGTATATCTTCAATAGTCTTATTTTATTTTTATATTTGGAATTCCTCCTCAGTCGCTCGCCGTCATCTGCTCACACGATGCTCACTGATGGTAAAGAAAAAAAAAAAACTAGAGAAAATAATTCCTTTTTCTAACTATATTTCTTGTCTATATTTCTGTGACACTTACTTTATAAACATACATTAAGTATCTGTTACCAAAGTTTATTCTCTTTACTTGAACTAGATCATATACATTTTGAAAGGAGAATCACTATATGGCTCATAATTTTGTTTTTTAACAATATTTTATTAATTCTTTGAGAATATCACACGATATAATCTGGACGAATTCACCCCCTCCACCCACTTCTCTCATAACTACCCTTTCCACCTAATTCTGAGTTCTCTTATTTTTCCTCCCACTGAGTCCAATGTTGTACTCCCCAACTCGTCCTAAGAGAGGGGTCTTCCCTGGTTTGTGATCGACCTACCAGGGATCAGACCATTAAAGAAAACTGACTGTCCCTCCTCCAGCAGATTAAAAGCCCAAACTCCCCAGCTAGAGGTGTGAATGCCATGCTCACCTTCCCGCTCCATGCTGACTTGTGTCTTCCTTGAGTTTGCACGGGTCGTGCATGCAGACACAATCACTGAGCTGAGCTTGTGTCTCCTTGAGTTTGCATGGGTGTGGTGTGCATGCAGACACAAATCACTGTGAACTTGCATGCAGCTGTCCTACTGTATCCAGAAAATCTCCCTTTCCTAGAAGTTATGTACCACCTCTGGCTCTGACAATCTTTCTGCCTCCTCTCTCCAGACTCTTGAGCATCGGGGGAAGAAATAGGATCATGTATGTCCCATTTAGGGCTGAACACTCCACGTTCTGCACCCTGACTAGTTGAGAATGGTTGCCTTTCTTTTGAGTTGTTGATCACTTTATTTTTCACTCAGTAAATGTTTTGGAGGGAAAATGCAAGACACAACAGGAGTAATAAACATAAACTACCCCATACCCAGATCACAAGAACCATCCTTATATCTTCCTCACTGTGTACATTCATGATGTCTTAAGCACCTGGCTTCTCTCCCTTCTCTTAAAGTTATTTTCATCTGTATCGTTTGTTCCTTGTTGCATTTCCCAACTACATCCACTCTCAGCCAAGCTTTTCTATGAAGCTTCTAGTCTAAAAATAACTCCTCTGAACTTCCCTGGATCCTATGAGCACAATGATCTCTTCTGTCCTCATCTGTCTTGTGTGTGTTGCACTGGCTCTCTCAGCTCGGTCCAGTGTCTCGAATCTTTAAACACTCCACTCTTGGCCCTCGAATATGGCTTTTATCTCACCTCTTACTAGATGAGTCTAAAGCTGTGTTCCAGCACTGCTGAACTGTCATCCCTTGGCTCAATTCTTTGTTTCAGGTGCTCTTTCCATTTTTTTTTTTTTTTTAAAGAAAATTTAGTTTTTTTTGCATGAGTTCATCATGTCTTAGCTCAAGCATTCAAGGTTCCCCGCAGCCTTGGAATTTCTCTTGCAGAGGACGGGTCACCCTCACCCCTTATAATTTCATCTTGAATCCACTTGTATTATTTGCTGGAAAGCATGTCTTACCTAAGTTATAAGATCCTCATGGGCAACTGAGTCTTATATTAGTATGGGTACTTGTACTGGCTGCTTATGGTATTGGGTCCTAAAAACTTAAACCACATGAATGAGATGAATTATTTCTCTACCTATAGCTACTGCACTGAGCTCAGGAAAAAAAAATCCCATGATCAGCCTAGCCAGTGTGCTCCTTCTGTAGCCAGCCTTGGAAAGGGCAGCATGACCTTGGCAAGGCTGTGTCCTGTACTAAATAGGAAATCAGCTAACTTTCCTATTTGTATAATACTCTGGCCAAAGGAAAGAAGACTGTGTGTGGTGAAGGCAGCAAATGAAAAGACCTTCTGTGAAAGGAATGTTCCTCTCTCACATCTCATTCAGAGGTGGCGCCTCCTCGGAATGAAACACTCATCAAGAGGAGGGTTAAGGCAGGTCTTGCCCACATGTGCAAAAAGACAAGGAGACGGTCATGGAAATCTTTATATTATGTCTGAACCTTCTGCTAAATAGAGCTGGAAAAGCAATAAATGCATAATTGCTCATCTTGGTTACCAATTCTTTCTACTATTTATTGAGACTAAGAACCTTATTCTCAATATGAGTTAAGATTGCTTAAACTCATCTTGAAAAACCAAATCATTTGTCCATTGATAGTTCACATTTTAAGATTGCTTAGGGCAATGTAAGGTAACACGACCAAGATCCTACAATAATAATACACAAATTGCTTTTTTTTTCAACTTGGTAACACATTTTTTTACTTCATTATGTTAATTATATGAATACATTAAAAAACTACATGGGGAACAAAGGGGGCTGAAATAGTTGGACTGTGTTTATGGCATCACAAACATAGGTTAACAGTGTGGATGTGCTTCCAAATATTGCTGAACTTGCTATATCTTTATTGGTATATGGTGCAATGTTGATCTTTTCTGGCACTTAAAATACTGTTAGTTTGAAAATAACTATGGCATGTCTTGGTTGTTTAGTTATACAGCACATGATTCTGCTTCTGGAAGGATGATGGACCAATGGCCTAAGTAATGAGAGCTATAGCATTTGCTAATTAAT